>NW_017728913.1:3815639-3831468 GCF_001723895.1 Crocodylus porosus
CTACCCCTCAAAGCCCTCTCCCAACAGGGGCCACATGCCCCACCCTGACTTGCTCCCCCAGCCCCCTGGATTCCTGCCCTGCCTAGCCCTATCCCCTGCCAGTTACTGCAGCCCCCTGATGGATGCCCCAACCATTCCCATCCCCTGCTTGAACCCCCAGCCCTCCCCCCGATGGCTGCCTCACCCAGCTCCAGCCTCCTGGCTCTTAAAAAAAAAAATTTAAAAAAAGAAGAGAAAAAAGCAAAGCAAAGGCCTCGTACTCACTGGCACTAGTGAGGGCTGTGGGGGTTCTGGTTGGTAGGGCATCGTGCAGCTCTGGCTGTCACCTGAGCCTTGTGCTCCCTGAGGGCTCTGCCACAGGCCCCAGTGACCCCAACAACAGCTGCTACTGCTGGTGAGTGGGGTTTTTGTTTTTAATTGCAGGGACGCTGGAGCTGGGGAAGGCAGGATTGGAGGGTTTGGGGGGCAGGCAGGGGATGGGTGGGGCAGCCACTGAGGGGCTCAGGGGAGCAGGTGGGGCTGGTGGGGGTCCTCCCATGGTCCCCTCCCCCCTCATCCAGCCCCCCTCTACTCCCTACTTACCAGCAAGGGCCCAGGTCCAGCTCCCTGCAGCTGGCACGCTGCCTGCTCCATGTGGGCAGGCAGCGTGCTTCAGCACCAGAGTGAGGGCCAACCAGAAAGATACTCTGGTAGCCAGCCAGAGTATTTCTGTGGAGGACCCAGCCTCTGGTTTCCTCCAGGTATGGTCTGGGACCATGCCCTGGCTCACTTTTTTTCCTCTGCGGGTTTTTTTGTGCCCTGAATATCCAGGGGTCTAATTTTGCCCCTGCACTGCAAATTTGCAGTGTGGGGAACATTTTTTCATTCCCGCACATGCCTCTTGCAGCATTTCAAAGGGCTTCTAAAGTAAATCTCAGGATGTCATCCTCCTGTTGTACTCAGCCTTGGGGAGGCTGCAGCTGGAGTACTGCATCCAATTCTGGGCTTGATAATTGAAGAGGGATGTCAAGAAGCTTGAGACAGTCCAGAGGAGAGCCACATGCATGATCAGAGGGCAAGAGAACAGGCCTTATGAAGAGAAGCTGAGAGCCATGGGACTCTTCAGCCTGGAAAAATGCAGGCTCAGGGGGGACCTGGTGGCTGCTTTTAAGTACATACAGAGAGTGCATCAGGATGTGGGGGAATGCCTGTTCACCAGAGTGCCCCAAGGGAAAACAAGGACAAACTGTCACAAACTCCTCCAAGACTATTTTAGGCTGGTCACAAGGAAAAATTTCTTTACTGTCCGAGTCCCCAAGACCTGGAATAGACTCCCTCCAGAGGTGGTGCAGGCACCTACTCTGGACTCATTCAAGAAACATTTGGATGCTTATCTTGCTGGGATCCTTCAACCCTAGCTGACTTCTTGCCCCTGGGCAGGGTGCTGGACTTGATGATCTTCAAGGTCCCTTCTAGCCCTAACGTCTATGCAACCTATGAAGTTCTTCTGTTGACATTAACTTTGTCTGTTGCCACATTTCTTCATTTTTTATGTGATCTTTCTTGCTGACTCCACACATCTAACTCAGCATCCTCATTTCCATAACCCTTATCATGGAAAACTATTGTTTTTTATTGAACAGTGCTCTGATCCATAGGTAGCATTGGCCTTATCGCTGTCTTGCAAATTTTTTCCACAAGTTGGCATTTTCCTGTCATAAACCACTCAACTCACTTCTCTCATCATTCCTTTATTTATTCTGCCTCTCTGAAATATATGCCTCCATTAAAAACACAAGTTATTAGGTTCAATACAATTTATTTCAATGGGGCTTTACTGACTTATGCTAACTGAAGATCTGGCCCCATGGCTGCAGAAGGAGGACTCAAATGTACAAGAATTTTATTTCTATAATTTAGGTAATTTAGGAATTGTTAAGAGCCTTCCTGGCTCCATGTTTGATATATTTTGTAAAAAGAATGCTGACCTAGTTCTCTAGGAAATACTTGGGTCTGGAGTCCAGATTTCCAAAGGCATTCAGGAATCTAATTTCCCCTAAAATCAAAATGTTCTATGAAGTCAATAAAAGATGAGCAGGAGCATTGACCTCGGTATCTCTTCCTAAGAGACCAATATTGAAATTGGTCATGGGTTACAGAGACCCAAACCTTTGAGTCAGTGATTCTTAACTAGAATACTAAAATATCCTGGGGTGCCATGAGATGTATCATAGATTCTAAGGGGCTGGAAGGGATCTCACAAGATCATCAGTTCCAGCCCCCCTGAACTAGGCAGGAAAGACAACTGGGGTCAGGTGACCCCAACAAAGTGACCGTCTAGTCTCCTCTTGAAGATTTCCAGGGTAAGCGATTGCACCACCTCTGGAGGGAGTTTATTTCAGTCTGGACACCCTAACTATGAAGAAGTTTTTCCTAGTGTTAAGCCTGAAATGGTCTTCCAGGAGTTTGTGAGCATTACTCCTGGTTTTCCCCAAGGGTGTCCTGGTGAACAGTTGTTTGCTGATCCCTTGATGTATTCCCCTGATGTAGCAGTATACTGCTACCAAGTCCCCTCTCAGCCTTCTCTTTTTTAGGCTGAAGTGGCCCAAGTCCCTCAGCCTTTCCTCATATGGCCTGCCTTATAAGTCTCTGATCATAGGGGTGGCTCTTCTCTGGACTCTCCCAAGCTTTTCCACATCCTTGTTTAAGTGCGGCATCCAGAACTGGACACAGTACTCCAGCTGTGGTCTCACCAATGCTGAGTAAAGTGGAAGAATCACTTTCTTGGTTTTGCTTGAGATGCATCAGTTGATGCATGCCAGAGTAGTGGTTTCCCTCCTGGCTACAGCATTCCACTGATGGCTCATGTTCACACTATGGTCTATTATTACCCCTAGGTCCCTTTCAGTCATGGTGCTAGTCAGCATGGCACCCCTGAGCCTGTAAGTATGTTGGGAATTGTTTGTCCCCAGATGGAGCACTTTATACTTTTCAATGTTGAACTTCATCTGGTTCTGATCCATCCAGCTTGCCAGCCTGTCTAAAACTGCTTGCATCTGCAGCCTATTTTCAAGCGTGACCATGCTCCCCCATAACTTGGTGTTGTCCATGAACTTGGCTAGTGAGCTCTTCACCCCCACATCCAAATCATTGATAAAGATGTTGAAAAGAACTGGACTAAGCACAGACTCCTGATGGACACCACTGGCCGCTTCTTGCCCGGACAACACAGATCCGTTCATTAGGACTCTTTGGGTCCTACCCTGCAGCTTCCTACTCACCTAACTGCTGAGCAATTAAGCCTGCAATCCTCCAATTTTCTGGTATCATGGGATACCAGATCAAAGGCCTTTTGGAAGTCTAGGTATACAATGTCAACCTCCTCTCTCTTATCCAGGTGATGAGTTACCTGGTTGTAGAAGGAGATAAGATTGATAAGACAAGACCTGTCTGCGACAAAATCCTGTAACAGGCTTGCCTCACAGGGCAAGGTTTCAGTGCCGGCTGGCCACCTGTTCAGGGCTAACTTGCGCCTTGCTTTCCTACCACACCTTGATAATAAACAATAGTTATGCTGTTACAAAGGTGGGAGGCTGCCCATTATTCACCCTCCTGATGCCAAGTACATGCTCTGACCTCCCCTTACATGTGTCCCATGCCTCACAGATATTTCTAGGCCTAGCACCTGGCCTCTTTTCTGGTGCATGCACTAGGCCTTGCATATCTGGCCTAGCATCCGGCCTCCAGTTGGGTGGCACACACAGGGCCTTTACCAATGCCTAAGTAAGTCTGCCTCATCACATCCAGTAATCAAGCATGCTCTTATCTGGTAATTCGGTCTTCTCATTTAGGTAATTCTGCATTCTCTATTAGGTAATTCTACCCTCTCACCAGGGCCACTCATCTCACAGCTCAGGTGGCTACCGCTGTGCCTGGCCCCCTACACAGGGATCAGGCAGCCCCGATACTGTGCTTGCCCTGGCCCCACTCTCCTCTGGTATTGTAACCCGCCTGTAGGTGGGGGCTGGGGCTTTCAGGCACCCCTCCTCATCTTTCACTGGGGAGGTAATTGGCTTGGCATTTCTTGGGGACTCCCTCACCACAGGGAGTTCCACCAGACCACCCGTCCCTGGCAGGGTGCAGTTTTAGATCATACCCAGGACCAGGAGCCTCCAGCCAACCCCCATATCACCTGCCCTTACCTCCAAGGTGTTTCTGAGCAGCTACTTGGCTGGTGTTGTCACTCTGGTCTCCCCCAGCAGACTACTGCCTTCCTCTCTTAGGGCCTGGGCTAAAATGGAGGCTGCTCCATCTCCTAAGCCAATTCCAGAGCCCCCCTGGGGTCATATGCTAGCCTTGATGAGGCTAGCACCCACCTGCTGATTGCTCTACTGCCAAATTCAAACCTTAAAGTGGCAGGCATGCAGATGCTCTGCCACACTGTCATTCAGAATCCTACCTTCTGCAAGCACATCACATGTAGACTCCTTGATGAGTTTTTTCAGGATATTTTCTGGGAAAGAAGTTAGACTAATTGGCCTATAGTTGCTTGGGCCCTCTCTCCTCCCCTTCTTGAAGATGGGCACAATGTTGGCCCTCTTCCAGTCTTTAGGGACTTCCCCTGAGTGCCACAAATTTTGGAAGAGGTTTGCCAGATGTCCACTTGCAGGGCTCTATTCAATATGAACACTGTTAGGGCAAATTCCTACACTTGGTTCACAGAACACACCGGGAGGGTTCAAGTCAGAATCTACAGTGTCAAAAACATTCTGACCTGTTGCCATCTTTGTGAGTTATTTGCAACAGAAGAATTGCTTTATTATTTTTCCTTAGTCTAAAAAACAAGTGAAAGCTAAGGACATTTATACACATGCTCCAGGGTGGAGTGGGAGGGCGCTTTAATTAGAGTGGCTTTAAGACCACCTAGAGCATCACATGTATCAGTGTCCTGTTCTTCAAAATGACAGTGGGGTCCATTCGATGAGCTTTAGTTAAAGCACCCCTGCTGCCATTTTGAAATGTGGGGACACTGATACATGTGATGTGAAGGCTTCGAAAGTGCACTAATTAGCATGCACAAGCAAACTCGCATGCATCAGAGCTGAGGTCCATCACATATATAGGTCCCCTAAGAACTGGCATTTTCTGAGGTGTACCTTGAGTCTCACATGCAGTGCCTTGAGTCTAAAAAGACTAAAAACCACTCCTTTAAATAAAGACTGTAAATAAAGCTGTACATAACAACTTCAGCTGGAAATGTTGAACTGTGTACTAAAGCTGCTAGTTTTGTTGCAGTTTTCCTCTCACAAAACGCATTGTAACTAGTATTAAAAGAACTAGCCTAAAGGCTTATTACTAGTTTAATACAATTTTGCAGATTATAATTTATCATTTTGCCTGTTCTTAAAAGAGTTAAACTGAGGCTGTAAAGTGAAATGAGTGTCTTGCTTTTGGAAGTTTTCTAAAAGCATCAGTATCTTATGAGACTTGAAAACACTTGCTAGGAAGGGGTGTAATTGCTTTGCATATTGCCTTCAAAATTAGAGTAGAAACTCCTCCTCCCCTGGAGATTTCTCAGCCTGTTAAAACTTTATAGTATCCAGAGTCTTCTCCAGAGGAATTGCCTCTCAGTCAGAAGCAAACAGCCTGGTAATCAAATTTCACTGAAGAGAATCATCAATAGCTTTGAGAACTTGACACTATCAGATTAGTATAGCAACTGACTATAGAAACTGTAGATTTCAGCTGCTATTTTGTTAGATTTAGTCAAAACATCTCCTGAAAAGGAAGGAGTGCACGCTGGGGTTTGTTTGACTAGCCTGCTGGGAGAATAATTACATGGCTAGCAGTTTGTTCACTTTATCATCATGTAGCCTGTTCTTAGTGGCTCTTGTGAATTTTGAACACTCAGCTTTTTGAGTTAAGATATCTTTAAGACCCACTGTCACTGTGGCTAATTCTGACAATGTGCAGCTTTAAATGTGCATGGCAAGGCTTCTCCTATGTTACGTGAGGTGTTATGCAAATTAAGATAAGCCATCCAATTCCATCTGTATTTGGAATCAGGTCTGCTGCTCTGTTGTTGGGATTGAGGTGTATACAAATGTAGCTGCAAAGGTGGTATATACCTAAGGCCACTGTATGCACTTTGATGCTGATTTTTGGAGCTGGCTGAGAAATTTCACCTGAGCAGTTCTACAGATTTGGCAATCCTTGACAATAACAAGCGCTTCTTGTTGCTACCGCTTCTTCTGGTAGTAGTTTGTTATTATTACTTAACAGTACCCACAAGTGCCCTAGACACTTGATAGTGCAGATAGTATACTCTTGTTTTTGTTGCTGTTTTTTCCAGTTTTCTGGTTAGTGAACTCTCTCAGTGTGAGAAAAGGTTGTCAGGGGTGTACTTGGTAGCTGTATTGGTCTGAGACAAAAAGACATACAAAAAACTTAGAACTCTTGGTTCCAAAACGATACCTTTAATTAGACCAACTGGAAAAAACACTCCCATGGACCCAGAGGGACAGCCTTCCATCTTCAGCTCCCTCTGTGCAAAAATGAAGTTTATTTCCTACCTATGGGGATTTTTTACCATCTTGTATCATCTACATTTTTCCCAGAACCTGATGAAGGGACTTTGATCCCAAAATCTTGCAGAAAAGGACAAATTTCTTGCTATATTCCAGTTGGTCTAATAAAAGGTATCATTTTGGAACCAAGAGTTCTAGTTTTTTTGTATGTGAGAAAAGGTCATTGCATTTCCACAGCCTGTGGCAGTAATTACACTTAAAATGAGATTAACCAGTTAATTGTGTCTAAAAGTGTAACCTGGCTAAACATTCAGGTTAACAAAACAGGAAACTGTCCACAAAACTGTTTACACTTTGGGTTAAAGCTAGTTTAGGACAGGTTAAGAACATGATTTGTTTTGTTCTGGATTTGTTTGATAACCCCAGACAGGAAAAATGTATTGGCTGGTGGGAGGGCTCATCCGCTGGCTTAGCATTAGCTTTTCAAAGCCATAGACTCCACTGAAAGAAGAGGGTGAAAGGTTATTTTGTGATTTTTAAAACTTGATTAACTGAAAACCTGAAGAAGGGTATTTTGTGCCAAAAAGCTTGTCTAGCATCCCTCCTAACTATAGAGTTGGTTCAATAAAAGATATTACAAAAACTCTTCCTTTTTGTACATTTCCTGGATCATCATGGCTATATCTACACTTGTATATCATAGCGCTCTAATACTACTAAAGCAAGAGAATATGTGCAAGGAGAATGGCAACTGGGACAGATCTCTGCAAGGGAAACCAAGACATATCTCTGCGTACTTGGCTGGCCAGCGTTGAACCAGTAGGTTGACCTCACCTCTTCTGTATTGGCTTACACCACTACTGACAGCAGAAAAGAGTTATAGCTATACTCATTTATTTGCCACAATGAAATCGACCCTTATGTTTTTGTGCTCCGTTTGCACTCAGAGCCAGTCACAACTTGTCCCCAAGCCATCTTATATACCTTACTAACTAAATCTCCTACAACTCTAAAGAACCAAATTGCTGTGGGGCTGGGTTTTAGTCTCTTACACATGCAGTAAAGATATTACTGAAACAGAACATTTCTTGCATACTCTGCATGATACAGAATGACAATACTTTACATCTGGCTGCTGATACTTGGAGTAAAAAACTCTCGTGGTGATTTTTAATCTGAACCAATCTCAAATGACAATTATTGAGAGAGAAAAAACCCCTAAGACTTTCTGGGGAGTCATTTTTAACAGTCACCTTGAGGGTACAGGAGAAGAATATTTTGCGGAACGATTTAAGAAATTAAATTCAACTGTTAATATCAATGTTATAGTGTTTTTTAAAAATAAATTTTTCTGGCCATGCATAATCATCTGTTAAAGTCACTCTATAACATTGCTTTTTCTGACTTTTTCAACTGAATTTTCATGGGGTTTCTGACCCCATTTGTCATAATCCCACCTGGAGTAGCACCTGCCTGTTTGTGGGCTGCTGCCCTAAATCAAAAGTGAATCTCTCTGTAGAAGCTAAATTACAGCTCAAAATAAGTTATGCCTTGGCTGCATGGATTACTGGGTAAAGTTATTTTGATATATACAACAGGTCAGCCAAGACCACCATCCAGCCTTATAACCAATGAAAAGATAATGGCTAACATTTTTGTTATCAACTTGCTTCTATTTTCAACTGCAACACTAGAGCAATAACTCCTTATAGCATTTTAGTTGTAAGACTTATTTGAGAAGTTAGTGACTTGTAATTGTATCTCTGTCCTTGGAAAGAAGCAATTAAGTGTTCTTTCCAAATGGGGCAAATAAACAAGAGTGACTTAATTATCTGGTTAAAAAAGGAATGAAAACTCCTTAACATTGTATTTTTCCATGATAAATATACAACAGGATATATACAGACTGAAGTGTCATTCTTTTTTGGGTAATTAAGAAAGTAGATATAATTAGTAAAATTTTCAAAGGTTCTTCAGTTACTTCTTATGTACCTATTTCACATTTTCAAAAGTGGCTTAATTGGCTTAATTAACCATTGCCTCCTAAAGGTACAAGTCCCATTTGCAAAATGGTGACTTGGGTAACTCAGTAACTTAAGAGCCTTTGAAAATTTTACCCAATATCTAACATCTTCTTGGCGTAAGAGTAATTTTGCTTTGACAGCTCCTTCTGACATCTAGAAGTTAAGGAAGAAATATAGTTATAAAAACACAAGGTAAGTTGTGCTCATGTTTATTACACCTGTATGAAGTATCTAGTATTCATGTCAGATTCGGATTTGGCTGATTTGGGGGACAGTAATTGGATTTGATGATTCAAGCCATGGTCCTGAATTGATTCGGCTGAATCTGATTCGGAGATTCAGCCATTGCTGAGTCGGCCGAATCTCCAAAATGGACAGGCCCCATCCCCTGCCCACTCTCCCAGCTCCATCAATGAATGCTGCACCTGGCCCCAGGTCCCAGCTCTTAAAAAAAAAAAAAAGCCCCAGACTCATGGGCTCCTGCCAGGCTGGGAGGGGGGGAGAAGGGGGTGATCCCTGCTGCCCCCACTGCCTTGTGCTGCATGGGTGGGGCTCTGCCACAAGCCCCCAGAAGCCCTGATGGCTGCTACAGCAGCTGGTGAGTGGGGGCTATTTTTTTTTAAAGAATTGGGAGCTGGGGCTGGGTGGGGCAGCCATGGGTGGGGCTGGGAAGAGTGGGCAGGGGCTGGGGAGCTCATGGCTGAGCACCCCATGCTCAGGGGGCCTGGGGGAGCAGGCAGGGGATGTGGCCTATTGGGGTCCTCCCATGGTCCCTTCCCCCTCCTCCAGCCCCCCATTCCCCGCCCCCTACTTACCAGCATGGAGTCTGGGTCCAGCTCCCTGTGGCAGCAAACAGGGACTGCCCAAATCTCTGAAGGTCTCTGAATCTTTTCTGAATCAATTCAGAGAGCTTTGAATCAATTTGGACCTTTTTATGGTCTCCTGATTCGATTTGGATTAGGATTTTCGGCTGCCGAATTGAGTCAAATCTCTTCCAAATTGAATCAGCACCTGAAGCTTTGCACAGCTTTAATGTTTATGCCAGGCAGATAAAGAGAAAGATAATGTGAGAAGCCTGGAGCTGTTACAGCAAAAGTGAACCTGTGATATTGTAAATCTCATCTATACCCATATTGCCCAAACTTTTGGCAATCCTGTGGGCAGGATAAGTTGTGCCATGGGCTGTATTTGGTCCATTGGGTGATTTGATGTGCAGGGATGGAGACCAATTTGGCATGAGGGACCGGTCTGGAGTGTAGTCCCAGCTCTGTATCCCATGTACCATATTGCACCAATGGCCCCACCCCCAGTCTCACACACTAAATTGGGCCCTGATCCCCACACCAGATCATGTCCATGGCCTGGTCCTAAAACAGACCCTGGCCCCAGCCCCATGTACCAGATGGCATCCATGACCTGCCCCCCCCCTTGTGCCTTGGACCTATAAACTGGATTTGGCACCCACTCTGTACACTGGATTGAGCCTGAAACCCTGACCTTGCATGCCAGATTGGGCCTGCAGCCATAGATCCAGCCATGCATGCCACATTACACCCCATGCTAGAACTTGTCCACAGCCCTGGCTGGTGTGAAGGGCTATGTTATCTGGCCCACAGGGCTTGGAAATTTGGCAGCAGAAGAGTGGTGGCAGTGTTGATTGTCATTAATGTCCCACTGCTAAATTTCCAGTACTGTTAGGAGCTGTGGGCTAGATGACATGGTTATGCAGTCTAGATCTAGGCTAGAGGTTGAACACCACTGGTTTAGACTGATGCTAGAACTGATATTCTTCTCGGCTGCCATACTTGATATGGCCGGCTATCTGTATAAGTCATAAGATTAGGCTTCTCCTTCAATTTTCTTTAAAGGGTGTTGCACACATGCTTCTCAACACCGTTTTGAAAGCATGCATGGTTAAAGAATCTCTTACCTTATAAAATCTGCAAGATAAATGGGGAATGGGGAAAGAATGGAAAGGATGCTAAATTTACTATTTCTGAGCTTTCTTCTGTTGGAGTTGTTGCTAAAGTAGCATATTGCTTATGACTCCAGTAAAATAAAAGCCTGCTGTAAGAGATTGTACAACAATCCATCTTGCTTGAGTGCTTGGGGGATTGCAGAAGAATTATCTTTATTGAAAATGAGCAGGAAAAAAATTGCATCATTGGCAGCAGATGAAAAAATAATACTTTGTTTGGTACAGGAAGAACACTTGCATTTCCAAAGAGAAGTTTTCATGGAAACAAAACACAGATCTTTACAGCAAAATTCCATCTGACAGAATCTCTAAGCAAGGCATGAAGGCCAAGAAATTAGCAAAGGATTACTAGGGAGGTATCCTGTTTCTCTTGCATAAGACAGCTAAATCCTTAGTAGGACATGCTTTTTTTCCTAGTAGTTGAGGCTTCCAGCAGTATATCATGTTTCTACTCAGATATGCTGTAATAAGTTACTTCTTTTAATGGGAGTAACATTTCAATTTTTTAAATGTATTTTCATTTGTGCTCTGATTACATGTTTATGTCAGCAGTACAGTCAATGAGATAAAGGCAGAACAGGAGACAGGGAATCACCAGATGGACCATTTCTCTAAGTGAGTAACCTGTTGCCGACAGTGCCCAGTATCAGATACTGTGGAAGAACATGAAGAAGTCCCATGATAAACTTAAGGACTACTTTGCATATAGGGGGAATTTCTTCGGATATGATTTAGCTTCAACACTGAAGCATGAGATATCATAGCTAAGCATTTGATAAGTATCTTATCTGGTTAAACTATGGCTGTTTTTATGGTCCAAATCCTTTTGAATCTTGAAAATGTTATTGCAGTTTAATAATGTGTTTTGTGTTTTTTGAAAGTATTTCCTATTATACTTTAAACCTTTTACCTTTTCATTTTTTTGATCTTCCATTATAAAAGACATTCTAGTGCATGCCTATATATTTATAAATCTGTTTAATTATCATTTAATCTAATTTCCTTAGTACTGAAGTAAGGCTTACTTGTCTTTAATATCCAGGATCATTACTAATGGCTTGGAAAAAAGATAGCTACAATATTTGAATGCTCCAGAAAAATAGTTGAGTTTAATGAGACTCCAAATAAAATGAAAGATGTTTGTTATCAGTGTACTGCTTTTGGGTACCTATACATGTGCTCCAACATGTTCTGATTAGAACGTGTCAGAGCAAACTTGATTAATCGAGTCTGCTGGAGCGTTCAAATTAGAACTCCCCAGTGTGCTGCAGCATCTCATTATTCAGTGTCTCACATTTTTAAATGTGGGACACTGAATTCACAAGACAGTGCAGCACTTTAATTATAATGGCTCCCAAAAGCCACTCTAATTAAAATGCCACCCCCCCAACCACAGAACACAGGTATGCATCTTGAACTTTTTTTTCAGAATTCTAGTTCTGATGATTTGCTGCTCTCTGATTTACCGATGTGTTCCAGTACCTTCTCGTTTGACAGCCCAGTTTGAACATACCTCTGCTTTATTGCTAACAGCAGAATTTATAGAGTTCATTTAAATATTGTGATACAAATATTAAGAAATCAAAACCATTGTTTTATACGCAAAAATATATGCTTTCAGCTGAAAGCTACATTATGCATACGTTGTAGTTATATTTTCTGGGTATGAATTGTATCCATCTCTCTTCTGTATGGTTCTGAACACATCCTCATGGCTGAACAAATACTACTATTTGCCCTGACACTACATATATTTCAGGGAAAGCTATGATTAGGTATCTAGCTTGTCACTTGTTTGTGTAACCTCCTAGTCTGCATGAGCATTTCTGCATGAGGAAGCAAGTCTCCTTTCCTTGCTTTGGTCAGTAACACTTCCACCTCCTACCTTTTTCCTAGTTATACATTTGATATATTTTATTCTTGCAAGTTATGGGAAAAATAATAGCATTCTGAATCACCCTCAAAATGTTGGCTTTACATTTTATTTTTTTAAAAGAAAAGATAAGGGAAACATGAAACTATGACTCATTTAATAGCAGGATTTATGTTAGGTATTTTTGCTTTACACATTAATTTTCTCAAGTTACCTTTTGACCTCTTAGAGACTCAGCACATTTTCTAAACCATACATCCTTCAAGCAGTGGGAAAAGAAAGAATTCCAGGATCTCTTTGATTTTAGTCAGAAATAAGCTATTGCTTTGGAAATCCTTCCTTACAGTATACACATCACCAGACTCACCAGAGCTAATGCCAAGAACAGTTTTCTTGTATATTTTATACTCTTCATGCAACTTTTCTGGCCAGGTACAGACATTACACTTTTACCAGTACAAGTGATCAGAAACCAGTCTATAGCTGTAACAGAACAGAAGTTTGGCACACATAGGTTGCATCTACTTGTGCCAACTGAAGGTGCATTAGCTATTTTTAAGGCGCATTAAGGGCATGGGTCTACACATCTGCACCCTTAATGCATTTTAAAAATGGCAGTTTTAGGCATGAATAGCTAAAGCACCTTAATGCATGTGTAGACGTGCTAAGGCACATTAACACTGTGTATGTCAATTGACTTGGCACCAACTTTAGTCCGAAGTCAGTCTACACAACGCATTAATGCGCCTTAGCATGTGAAGTTGACGCGTGCCTAAATCACCTTAATGCGCATTAGGCAAATGTGCATTAAGTTTAAGTGGGCACAAAAGCAAGTGTAGACACAGCCAGAGACTAGTTTAAAAATGGTGGAACCCAGTCTAAGATTTGCCCCCACCACCAAAGGGTGAATGTATGTTTTGTTTGCTACCAATCTAAACTATGCCACTTACAGAAACCATGCAACTTAGACTGATTACAGCTCCAGCTTTTTGGGCGTGTGTAGACAAAATGAAATTTCCCGTTTACATTGACGCAATTGTGTTTGTGTTTGCACAACCTGGGATTTCCCGCCTCTTTAAAGTCCATTTAGCATCTTAAACTAACACTACTCAGAAATGTTTTAAATTGTGTCGCTTTTGTGTTATGCCGCTTCAGCTGTGGATTTTGTTCATGCAAACAGCCAGAGACTCTGAAGACTTGTAATTAATCCTCTTCACCATGAGGGGATGCTGTACTCCAGCCTCCAGCCAGTAGGTGGTGCTGTGTGTTCTTTTTTACTCTCTTTCATGCCTCACTCCTCACCCCTCTGCAGTCAGGTCAGGACATGTTTGCTTGGACCGACCAATTATTCTTATTTTATTATTCTTTTTGTTATTGAAAGAATGGGGGAGAACAATGAAATTAATAGCATCATTTTCTACCCCCTCTTAATTGTTGGCCCCCCCTGCCACCTATTGTCTATGTCCTCCTCCGCCGGCCGTGTACTCTCCTTTCCTCCAGCCTCACCAGTACCCTCCACCAGCTGTGAGCCCTGCACTCCCCATTTTCTGCCGATGCAGTGGCCAGGGCTCCTGATGGCAGTGGCAGCAGCAGCAACATAATGGTAAGTTTTCTGCAAGAAGTTTGAAACTTTGGAGGGGAGGGAGTGAGAGGTTACATGACTTTCTTCAATATTGAAACCTGAACTTCATCATCACATTCCATTCCAGAGCCACAAGGCCAAGGGCAGCGGGACGCTGCCTGCCAGATCCGGCACCCAGGGTATGCAGCATCCTGGGTGAGATTTAGGCAATATTTCCCTCTGACCTTGTGAGCGCATGTGCATGTTCGTGTATGTGTGTGTGTGTGTGTGTGTGTATGTGAGTGTGTCAGGGGGGTGACAAAACTCTGTTTTTTTTTTTACTGTGCACCAAGCCCCCCTTCTTTTCCTCTTCTTCTTTTTTCCTCCTCTCAGAAAACTTTCGTGGGTGGAACTTGCTGGGGACAAGCCCACTGACCAGTGAAGGGTGGGTAGTGAACAGTGAACAGTAGAAACTGAACTGAAACCCTCCCGTTTGTTTTACATTTTTATGTTTATTGTGTTAGTTTGTTACATTTTATGGGGGGGGGTTTAATATTGTCAGTTTTGTATACAGTTTTTCTTTTTCAATTAGTTCAGTAAAGTTTGTTCTTCATATATTAGATGTGTCATGTGTTCTTCATGGTGGTTTGTTCATTTTTGGAGACCACGCCCGCCTCAGTGGTGGGGATGCTGTGCGGGTGGGGCGGGTTGTTACTGGAAAGACTTGCAAAGAGTTGGAGAGAGTTGCAGGGTGGACTTGTTAAGGGTGGGGTCCAGCAAGATATGTCTTGTAAGAAAAAAGACTAAACTCAGGGCCTTTACCCTTTAGCAAGTCTTTAAAGACAATTTAGTAAGTCTTTAAAATGCACTATAATGCATATGATATGGTCACCAAGGGGGGTGGGAGTTGGGGTTAATGCCTGGAAAACAGCTTCTTTTTTTTCTTTGCAGGCAGGCAGAAAAACAGCTTCTGTTTTCCTTTGTACTGTTATGGGAGGTGTGATACAAAAATGTTGTTTTTTTTCCAGTGCAATGCTTGCAGTGCAACGTTTGCTTTCTTTGCAATGTAACATTTGCTTTACAAAATCCTGCATGCAGCAGCTTTTGGAGCCAGGTCTGCAGATTGCCCCTTCCCCCCCAATATGTTTCAACCTGCTTCCCTCCTGGAGAGAGCATATCACTTTGTTCAGGATTGCTCTGTCCTCTCTTGCCATGCAAGCAACCTGAAGGAAATGCAATTATTCAGAGGTAACTTGACTGTTCAGTCTGAATTACCTTTCTCAGTTAGACAGGTGCTGAGGGTTAGGTTCCCCCTTCCTGACCTGTTTTTCCTTTTGCTGCAGCTTTCACTGAAGTCAAAGTCATAATTCTATGTTTATGACATCAGCATATTGCTATAGAAAAATGTGATTCCTCTCAGCCTTCTCAAAGGACAGGAAGAAGAGGGAGATAAGGAGGAAGACTCCCAAGGCAGCCCAGGGTAATGTGCCCTCTCCAGAATTAAGTGCATTTAGAAAGAACTTTTCATCAAACTTCAAGAAAATTGTAATACCTCCTTCTTCTACACTAGGTATTGGCATGTCCTCATCCACTGGGTCTCAGCTAAACAGGGAGCTGATAATTAGCCAAGGCCATGGTTTCAAAAAGCACTATGCGCAGGTTTTTTTTTTCTTTCCCCACAGTTCCTCTCCCCTTCACAGCCTCCAGCATTTGATGTCTGTGGTCCCTCTAAATCCCATGCTTACTAACTAATATAGGCCAGCGTGTTAGAAATATTATTAAAAATGCATTATCAATAAGTCTTGTTAAAACAGCGCAGCTGTCAGCCCTCCCTGGTAAGAGAACTGGGAGAGCTACTGAGAGCTCTTTGTATTAAGGTATCACTCT
>NW_017728913.1:3831843-3856723 GCF_001723895.1 Crocodylus porosus
AGAAACGAACCGCGATTTTTACATCAAGCGTGTGCCTTCAGACTGGTGCACCCAACAGTCCACAGAGGATACTGGGGTTTGCAGGTGTCTACCAGCTGCTGCATTGGAAGAGTGGTCAGTTCGAGCAAGCAGGAAGATGTTTGCAGGGGAAAACAGGTTTGCACCTGCAGAGAAGGACCTGAGCAGAGGATGGAGTTTGGAGAGTGGGTATCTGCTCATGTCTGGACAGTTTTTCATGGGGGTGATGTGAGGAGGGTGCTTTGTCCATGTAAGAACTGCTCGTGCTCCAGAGATTAAGCGTTGCAATAGTTGGTCTGCTTACTCCTAGGCCTTGACATAGTCTCTTTGTTCCTGCTCACCTAAGTGGCCTTTTTGAAGTACTTGCACATCCAGTGGTACTCTGTCTCTGGATACAGAGCTACACACATGTGGCTGACCATGTATATATCCAAACTGTATGCATCAGATGGCTATCCCCAGATGTATTACTGAGGTCCCTGGAGGGGAGGCCAACCAATCTGAAATATGGGCCCTGTTTGTGTCCAGCCTGTGAAGCAACTGCTCTCACTCAGCTAATCAGGGAGTTGCTAATTAGCCAAGGCCATGGTTTCAAAAAGCACTATGCCCAGGTTTTTTTTTTCTTTCCCCTTGAAAACCTCTCAGCAGTTCTCACAGATATTGTTTAATTAATTTTTTGCAGCTAGCAGTAGCAAGCGTGAACCCGTTACCAGAGCAGCAAGTACTCGTAAGTTTTGGGCAGTACAAGTTGTGTCCCAGTGTTGCATGCCTGCCAGCAATTTGTACACTGCATGGTTGGGGTGGGGGTGTGTACTTTCCTCCTCTTGGGGGGAAGGCAACTATTGCTTTTTTCTTGGTTTAGCAGCCACCGTGACCCATAGCCGCCGGGAACAGTGCACCACTAGCATTTCAGCAGAGAGCTGCAGAGATTTTCGCAGCAAGCAAAGATGGTCCCGTGAAACCTCGCTCAAGGTTTTGGCAGAATCCTCAATAGCCCGAGTGCAAAATGAAGCCTGGCGGGACGAACTCCATGAGTCCCAGCATAAGGAGGATGCCATCCTTGAGGAAGTGCAAGACACCATGCAGAATTTGAGAGACGGGGTCAAGGAGTCCCATGCTAAATTACAGAGTTTGTATGCCACGTACAAGAATGCCTTTCAGAGTGTGAAGAGCTACCTAAATAAATGGCTATGACACCCGAAAGGGAAAAGTCAGTCCACTCATCTTGCCTCTGTGTAAGACAAGGCGAGAATTACAGCCGAGCCTGTTCTCCCTAACTCAGTGGGGTCACAGCAGGGCCATGTGACTGCCAACAGGGCCAGGAGGGTGCCACTGCATTTCAGGGAGACGGGGTGGTTCAGGGTAATGGTGGAGTGAAAGCAAAGAAGACGAAGTAGCTGCTGTAATACTGTGTTGCAAATAATAAAAAATCATGGTTTCCTGTCTTCCTGTGTCTGCCTCCATATCCACCCTCACACTGCTTGGTTGTGAAGGTGGATTTCGTTCATTCTTTGGGTTCATTTACTTCTTTCCATTTTTCCTGCTGCTTCCTGCATGGTGCCATGGCGGGGGGAGGGGAGGAGGGGGACACCCTAGATTTTCCACCTTTGCTTTGCTTGCCTGCAAACAAACAATTTCTCTTGCACCAATACACACCAGGCTCCAGAGGTAAATAGGGAGGCTGCCTTGGTGTGGTGAGACAGCAGCCAGCCTGGCTTGCTTTTAGGAAAGTTAGCCATTCTGCAAAGTCAGGGCCTCACCATTGTGCTCTTTTTTGGATCACCCTTCAAAAGCCTTCCTTGACCTGCTTTGCTTGCAAACAAACCCAGGGACTTTGAAAACTTTTCCACCTTCTTTTCACGCTCTTTTCGAGCCCAGTGCCAAACTAACTGGGTTTTTTTCCACACCAAAACAAAACTGCTGGAGGGGGGATTGCCCTGCTTAAGCACTATAAATTCGGGGAACAGAGGTCGGGGTGTGCATTCGCTGTATCAACAAGGGAGGTTTGAGACGGGTGAGGGATGTATGACAGCAGAGCAGGGGCATTAGCCCAGGAATGAGATTTGCTCCTGGGGGGCACAGCAATGCGAATCCAGGGTTCAAGGAGACTGCAGGCTGCTATTTCGAGTGCTATTTGATGCCTGCACCTGTGCGATGTGCGACTTGAAAGTGGACATGGTGATGTACTACACACCACCTTTGGTAAGTGACACCTCACTTGTCTGTGCCCTGAGGGTCATACTTTTGGGTGCAGAAATACAAGCGACTGTCCCGGGCACAGCGCCTTAGGGGTCCTGCAAAGACAGGCGGAGCAGATGGGGTGACTCCTCAGCGCCGCCACCAGCCTCATATCCAGATGCTAACCAACTCCGCTCTCCCGCCGCCACAGCACACAGGATTGGCTCTGTACGGGGGCGGTAATTTGCCCATGGTCCAGGACCAGTGGTGTAATGTGGGTCAGCTCTGGTTGGGGGGGACATATTGTTTAGTTCAAATTTATTGTAAACGGAGCTGGTGGAATTTTTTAGGGGTGTGAAGGTACTTGCGTTGCATAAGAGGCACAAATACACACTCCTACGCTCCTTTAATTTTCCCTCCCTCTGTTTTCAGACCCTCTTCCACTGCTAGCCGCAGGCTGATCCATCTTTTTTTGGTGTGACAAGAGGCAGAAAGAGAAAGGAAGCGGGATTCATTCTCTCACCAGCTGAATGCATCTGAACTATTATGCATTGACTTTAGCTGAATTTCATCCTGCCTGTTATAGCCTTATAATATAACAACAGGTAATACTAATAATAGGAGGCAGCTATTAATTCCAGTAGTAGTATATTAATAAGAGTTTATTATTAATAGCAATATTAATGATGATTTATTAATGGTCAATAACAATTTTAACAGTTCAATTCCTTATCAAAGCATTTCAAAGCAAGTAGATCTGCCTTATCAGTCTGTACACATCACACACATCCTTCCTGGGCTTCCACCATATATATGTAGCCAATGTATGATATATGTTATATATATTTCTGTTACACAAGAGGCACCAATAAAAATTCTTTTTATATTCCCTCCCTCCCTCCGGTTTTCAGATTCCCTTCCACTGCTTGCTGCAGGCTGATCCATCCCTGTTCGTTTGACATATTGGAAGAAAGGAAAGGAAGAAAGAAAGAGAAAATGAAGAGCATGACAACACTTCCTTCAGGATACATGACTGTAACAGTTCTAGTCCTCATATATATGTAGCCAATGTATGTTCGATATAGTTCTGTTATATATAGAATTATAGAGATGAGAAAGCAGATAGATACTGAGCATAAGGCAGGTGATTATGCACTAATCATCCCTACTTCTTTCACCATGGGGGCGGGGGTGGTGAGGGAAATGCCTACCTCCTGGTTCCTGAACTTGTCTTACTTCCTCCTGGTTGCATGCCACAACTGTTTAGGCTTTCTCTTTGTGTAATACCTGAATTGTGGAGGCTTTCTTCACATAGACTGCTGTAGCATGTGTGTCTTTAAAAATAATTTTTTCTATGAGGACTTTAGATTTTAGTTTCCCGAACCTCACTTGTTGGAAAAAGGCCCTAAGTCCCTCCCTCATATCTGCTCCTGCTTGGTTGTTTAAATAATACATCAAATAATCAATCATAAATCAAATCAAATAATCAATAATAAATCAAATAATCAAAACATCAAATAATCAAATCAACTTTGCACAGAAGCTGAGACTTCTTCACTGGCTTTGGCGCGAGCATTAGCACTTGACATCCGTAGTCTGAGTAGTAGGCTGTTCAGCCCACTTGCCCTCTGCCTTACACCTAAGCAACCAAGCAGACATGTACATCTTCTGCAATCCAGCAGACACATCCTGACCTGACCTCTCTCTGTTCCACCCTTGTAAAAATCCTTCCTGCTTCTTGCACAGAAGCTGAGCCTTCTTCATTGGCTTTGGTACAAGCATCAGCACTTGCCATGTGCCTTACACCTCTTCATTGTATCTCTGGAGTTGGTACCGGCTACAAAGCCTTCTTCTTGGTTGCCGACCAAGAGCTCTTCTCCCCACTTGCCCTGTGCCTTATGACACCTCTCCGTTTCGCCCTTGTATTTTTGGAGTCACCACAAACCACCAAGCAAGCTGCAATCATGTGCTATCACTGCAGTGGCAGGTCTTCAGTCGCAGGTGGTGCCTTCTTCCCCACAAAAAGCTTGAGTTTCTCCTCTGAATTGCAGAGGCCTTCTTGGTTGCTTTGCCTGCTCTCTGCCTTAGATCTCTCTTCCTCCTCCTGGTTAGCTTTGACTACTGCAGTGGCAGAAGCTGAGACTTCTTCACTGAATTTGGCCTGAGCACAAGCTCAATTTGCACAAGTTCTGTAGGCCCACTTCATATAGTCTTCTCACCCTGCACCTGGTTACTGGCCATGTACCTACCACCAAATTCAGAATGGGGTACATACATGAGAGAACATACACTATAGGTGGCATCAGGGTCCAAAGATTGAACAGGAGGTAGAAAATTAAGGTATTACTTTCTAAGCTTTGTGCCCAGGAAAGATTCCAAAGGTAAAAAGTGACTAACACGGACGGGGAGTAGCATGGCCCAACTCAGCCAGTCAGCTGAGTCAGGCCATCCATCTGGACCTGAGAGGGCCTCAACTATGCTTCCTTCCATCCCTCCCTCCCTCCCTCTCAGCCTCTTGCCCTCCCACTATGCCTTCCATCAATCCATGTGGTATCAAACAATTACTGAAGGGACATGGGAGCATATTGTGAACTAGTGTTCTATATTGTCTTGCAAATTGGTATTTGACTCCCCCTACTGACATCTGTGGGGAATGACACATGGGGGCTTACTTTGCTTGAAAGTGCCGTTCATGCAAATACGAATGCCGTGTTGTGCAAACAAAAATGCACCGCACCAAAAAAAAAGCTGCATTAAAATTTTTGGGTGGTTTACATTATAACTCCTGTGCCGTCTACACACACCCTTTGAATGTCTGTTCCTAGCCTCTATGTCTTGCCCCTTTAAACTATAAACTCTGAAACAGTCATACTTACATAATCCCAAATCGTATTCCAAGCTTTTTAAGGTTCACCATCAGTAATTATTTCATAGCACCCTGTTTTCCTACATTTAGGCATATCTACCATGCTCCTTGTTCTCTGTTTCACAAAGACATAATGTCCCAGAATAGGGCTCAGCAACTTTATAGCCTACAGGCTGGACCTGGTCTGTTAGCCTGCAGCCCCAAAAGGTTGCTGACTGCTGACCTAGAACACACAACAAAATGGTGGACATAATGATGAGTACAGATATTGTTGTAGCGGAAAGTGAAGCCACTATTTTATCTCATCTCATTTGGAGAATTTGTTCAAGGAGATTTAAACATCTTAATTCTATTACGGTAAGTTGTTTTTTTTTTTAATTCTAGTTAGGCAGGGATTGTATAGCCCTATATATTCTGCAGTTAGAATGTCTTATTCCTGTTTCCCCCATATTTCTGCTCTGGTTTTTGCCATAATATGTCTAGACTATTGTTAAAAATGTTGAGAATCATTTCTGATATCTGGGGAGAGGCTGTAACTATTGATATGCAACTTATATAATTTTTCCCATAATATTTGAATAAGATCAAGAACAATCAGATTGAGATATGATGTGTGTAAAATACTGACCTCAGAACAATGCTGCTTTAACCAGGACCACTGGAAAAACACTGCCTCAGCCAAAAGCATTTCAGAGTGGTTGTAACATTTATTTTGCCAGCAGAATCCCAGCATTCAAGTGGTATGTGAGCTGAAAACATTTAATGTAAGAGAATATCTGCAGGAAATGACCAAAGAAAATTTGCCTTTCTCCACGGAGTTTATTTAACTGGCTCTTGGCCTCCATAAACAACAGTCCAGTGATAACAATAAAGAAATGTAGACATTGGCAGATTGAACAGAAAAATGTTGAAAGCAGTACAAATCGTTTTGGAGGAACACAGTAAGAGAAACAATATAAGAAAGTCTTGGTGACAAGTTTATTGTTAAAACAAAACTTCCTTAAGAAAACAGTCTATAATTAAATGCATCAGATTAGATGTCACGGCAGGAATTCACATATGCATTGATTATGTGTGGAGCTGTTTCCTTGCCAGTTCCTATGCCTTCAGTGAAACTAGAGAAGGGCCTAAGCATCTAAGTTCAAATCTAAGTCTGAATTACCACAAAGATAGAGCAAGTTCAGTCATGGGAAGCTTGCTTTGGTGCATTACATGATTGTAGCCAGGAGCCAAGTTTAGTGTCAGAAAAAAGTCTTCCCAGTAAGCTCAAATAACAATTCTATTTAATATTTAAACTGCAGCAGTAATCAGATTCCTAAAAATCAGACTTGGTCCTCATTGTGCTAGTCACTAGTAAAAATGGGGCTGAGTTTTCAGGTGTCCCAAGCACATACCCAGAGAAGCTAGGGGGTAGAGAAAAAACATCTGAGAATCACTTTCAGTCCATAGACTGGCCAAGAAATGTAGTGGCCTTGAGCTCTCATTAGATCCTTTAGGGAGCCTTCTGCTGGTCCAGAATCTCCAGGCCACACTGCTCACTGGTACTTTCACATTTCACCCCATCATCTTGCTCCTGGCACATCCCATAGTCCGGAGGGCGAGACCCAGCTTTGCTGATTTTGTATCAGCTGTAGAGTGCTCCCCACCAGACTATCCTCTATTCCCTTTAAAGGGTGATTTAAGGAGTGGCAAAAAGGGGCATTAGCAGGAGAAAAGGCTTAAAACTCAACGCTGAATATGGTCCTAATATTTAAGATTACATGTGACATTGACATTACATGTTACATCGACATAAACTGCTCTATTTGGGAAAGTGGAACCCACACACAGAACATTTAGACAAGCTAGGTGTGATTCAAGGGAAGACTATAATTGCAGAGTTTCAGAGCAGTAGACAACCAGATTGGCTTAAGTGGCACTAGTGCATTTAGGAATTGAAATAGGACTTCAGATTGATGATCCTATTGCTTGGGATCCACAGGACCCATAGCAATGCCTAATTCACATCAGTAGCAATATTAAATTTGTTCTTGAATGACCACAGTCATGGTTGCTTACCTTTTGCAGAATAGTCTAGTGGTTAAGTCTAGTGCTCAAGAAGCAGATTCTAGGCCCTCCTCAGCCTAAGGGGCCTCAAATCCATATTTCCCAACTCGCAGGAGCATGCCCGAACCACAAGGACATAAACTACATTGGTTGAGAGCCACCCGAACCCTTCCTGTTAAAGAGGGGCGATGTCACAACCAAAAAATTCAAGTCATGCAGCCAGAGGAAAACAGTCATGTGGCACAGTGATGAAGAGGGAGAAAACTGTGATTCCTTTCCCTGCTACCAATTTTTAACCAACGACTGTCCAATGTAAAATGCATAAACAATCCT
This sequence comes from Crocodylus porosus, assembly GCF_001723895.1. Classification (NCBI taxonomy): domain Eukaryota; kingdom Metazoa; phylum Chordata; order Crocodylia; family Crocodylidae; genus Crocodylus; species Crocodylus porosus. The sequence goes on from NW_017728913.1 coordinate 3,839,285, forward strand.
TGCAGAGGTGGGTACTATTGCTACCACTGCCACCACTATTTGAATGTGAAGTCACTGTTTTAGCTGAACTGAATGTTACTGGTGTCTATCTAGTATTAACATGCTCACTGGAGGCTTATGGAGTAAGAAATTATGTGGATGTTATTTGGTCCCTAACGCAGCTGAAGCAGGTGTTTAGGTGCTTGATTTGGATTGCTTCTGGGCATATGCACAGGTCTAAATCAAGATGCCTTCCTGATCTTTTCAAGCCCAACAGAGATATCGATTCATTCAGGGCACCTAAGTAGCTTTGGGGCCACAGGAGCACAGTCAATTTGGAACACATGAATAAATTCCACCTAATTCTCATTTGGCCCTAAGAGAGAATGAGTTAGACCTGGCTTCTGTTTCAGGTGCCCCCTGTCCTCAGTATGTCCCCTATACATTAGGTGACTCTCAAGGTCCTGACTTCTGACAGCTCCACATTCTGCATGATGGCTCATTTGGGCCCCATTCCTCTTATCTAGCTCCCCTCTTGTATTGTGCAGAAAGCTGAGGGGCCTAAACAGATCTTGGATTCTATTCTGCTAAGCAGGAATCTAGAGTTGAAGCATTGTAATAATCAGTGTTGTGGTGCCTATGTCCCATTTTGGATCTAGCCCACAGTGCTGCTCTGTGGAATTCCTCCAGCAAGGCCAAAATGACCCGCTGAGCCCCCACTGCTTTGTGGTGCTGAGCAGCCCTGACATGTCAGTGCCCTGCCTCTACCTGTCCTCACTCCCAACCCACAGCTCCTGCCTGTCCCTTACTCACTCTCTCCCAGCAACAGTTCTCCCCTGCATCAGATGCGTGTGTGGGGAAGGGGGTGTAGGGAGTGGGTGTGTGGCAGGAGGTGTGTGGGCATAGATGACACCATTGGCAATGTGTCAAGGGGGCATGGGAGAATGTGTGGGCCCCAGATTTCTGTGCCAGCAGAGGGGCACAGAGCAGGGGCCTTCAGCCTGGTCGGTCTGGCAATGGGCAGGAGCCATTTCCATGGCTCAGCAGGTGCAACTCAGCATGGGAGGGCAGAATGGGGCAGGGAGACTTGATGCTGCTGCGGCTGCCACCACCACTGGGAGCCCCATACCAGTTGCGCTGCTATGGCCACCAAGGTGAGGTGCCTTCTCTCTGCCACCACAGTGACAGGGTATTGGACAAAAGATAGCAACTGGATACTGAGCTGCACAAGCAAGCTCTCAGTTAAATCACTTGGCATAGTCTGTTCCTGTGAAATCAATTAGGAACTTAGATCTTAGGCACCTCCCAGCATGAATTTGGATAGCAACAGAATTTTGGCAGGACAGAATCTTTAATAGCTGGTCTGGATCTTGGGCCGTAGTCCAAGTCTAGGTGCTTAAGGATCTTTTCAGGACAAAAATGGGGTCACCTAAGCAGTTTTACAGGAGTTAAGCAGGGTCAACTTAGACATACAAAGTCTACCTAAGTCTTGTTTAGGAATCTACAAGATCAATTTAGACATGGCGTCTTAGTCTGTTATTGGATCTAGCCCTAAGTTTCTGTAAACAGAGCAGGGCAGGTAAAGCTGATCACAAACAAGACTACTTCTTAAAGGAGATGAAGGAGGCATAACTTGCATAAGTTATGTGCTTTGACAACAAACCAACAACCCACAGCAATATTAGCAACCCATCCAAACACACACTCAACCTCCTAAAGTGCTCATACTATCCTAGGGTTTTCCTTTTGTCCACAACACAACTCTGTGAAGTGCAACTATATAGAAACCACAAGTCTTTTTTCCCATTGCTTAGAGCAAAGGAATTTTTTCCACGATATAGAACCATATAATGATCAACCCATTAGAGATTTGACCTCTACACAGCATAGAAAGAAAGACACCCTTCTGGGCACCCTCCTTAAGGAGACGATCCTCCAAGCCCAAAGGGGACAATCCCTACATGGATCAAAGGGGGCAAGAGTGCTCAAAAGCCCCCATGGCTCACCAAAAACATCCAGAAATGTCTCAAAACCAAAAAGGAGGCATACACCCAATGGAAGCGAGGGGCCCTCACCAAGGAGGAGTATACCTCCATTGCTCAAGACTGTAGGGGGGCTGTTAGGAAGGCTAAGGTAGAGATGGAACTGGGACTAGCTACCTGGATTGAGGATAACAAGAAGTCCTTTTTTAAATACATAGGGGGTAAAAAGAAGGTACCAAGTAATGTGGGGCCTCTGCAGGACATGCTTGGTAATCTGGTGGTAGCACCCGGTGACAAAGCTAATTTCTTTAACAGTTTCTTTTCTTCCATTTTTCTGAGCAGGGACAGGGACATCCCCCCCACTGGGAATCTGGATGGACCCAGGGGAGGCGCAGCCAGGCCCAGGGTCAGTGAGGACCTAGTTGGGGAACTTCTGGAGCGACTAGACATGTTCCCGATGATCTCCACCCTAGAGTGCTGAGGGAACTGGAAGAGGTCATTGCAAGACCCCTTTACAAGCACTCATGGTGCTCTGGCAAGGTGCCAGAGGACTGGAAGAGGGTCAATATGGTCCCCATTTTCAAAAAAGGGAGGAAAGAGGACCCAGGAAACTATAGGCCCATTAGTCTTACCTCGGTCCTGGGGAAACTCTTTGAGAAAATTATCCAGGAGCATATCTGCAGGGGACCAGCAGGGGAGATTATGCTTAGAGCAATCAACATGGGTTTATTAGAGACAGGTCCTGTCATACCAACCTGGTGACCTTCTGTGATCAGGTCAGAAAAGCTCTGGATGCAGGTGTAGTCTTTCTGGACTTTAGGAAGGCCTTCGACACTGTCTCTCACCCCATCCTCATTAAAAAATTAGGCGACTGTGGTGTCGATGCCTACACAGTCAGATGGGTCACCAATTGGCTGGAGGGCCGCACCCAGAGAGTGGTGGTGGACGGGTCATTTTCAACCTGGAGGGATGTGGGCAGTGAGATCCCCCAGGGCTTGGTCCTCAGGCCCGCACTGTTCAATATCTTCATCGGCAACTTGGATGAGGGGGTGAAAAGCACCTTGTTCAAGTTCGCAGATGACACCAAAATGTGGAGAGAAGAGAGCTTGCTAGATGACAGGGACAGGCTACAACTAGATCTGGACAGGTTACAGAGGTGGGCGGATGAGAATAGGATGGGTTTCAATTGCACCTGGGGAGAAAAACCCAGCACCATACCTACAGGCTGGGGAACTCACTTCCTGTCAGCACAGAGGCAGAAAAGGATCTTGGAGTCACTATTGATTCCAAGATGAACATGGGCCACCAATGTGGGGACGCAGTCAGGAAGGCCAACAGCACCTTGTCATTCATCCATAGATGCATCACGAGCAGGTCCAAGGAGGTGATCCTCCCCCTCTATGCAACATTGTTCAGGCCGCAGCTGGAGTACTGCATCCAGTTCTGGGTGCCGCACTTCAGGAGGGATGTGGATAACAGAGAGAGGGTCCAGAAGAGGGCTGCTCGCATGATTGGGGGTAGCAGGGCAGGCCCTATGGGAAGAGACTATGGGACCTGAACCTGTTCAGCCTCCACAAAAGAAGGCTGAAAGGGGATCTGGTGGCCACCTACAAACTTGCCAAGGGGGATCAGCAGGCAGTGGGAGAGTCCCTGTTTCCTCAAGCACTACTGGGAGTTACAAGGAATAACGGCCATAAGCTGACTGAGAGTAGGTTCAGGCTAGACATCAGGAGGTGCTACTTCACAGTCAGGACGGCTAGGACTGGAACAAACTTCCTAGGGAAGTGGTGCTTGCCCCTACCCTGGGGATCTTCAGAAGGGGGCTAGACAATCACCTAGCCAGGTTCGTTTGACCCCAGTACTCTATCCTGCCCACAGCAGGGGGTCGGATTTGATGATCTGCTTAGGTCCCTTCAGTCCCTACCCACTATGAAACTATGGAACTATGGGCTCTACCTGAGAGTCACAGCTCCAACCTAGACCTTTATGTAAACTGCTTCTGGGTCCATGCCCACTATGAGATTTCCAAAAAATAATATTTATTACCTCAGTCTTGCCGGAAGGAGAGCTATACTCAGTCTTAAGAGAAACCATGATATTATCATACTTCAGGCTGAGAAGAGGGATGTTACTATTGTCCTGGACAAAACAGACATGCAGAAAGTTGAGACAGTTCTCTACACTGAGTTTTCATTAGTCTCATCACCTTTCATCAAACTCCTAGTCCCATGGAACAATACCAGGAAATGCAGGAGAGAATTTACGATTTCACCTGCGTGGAATCCAGGCCAGGATTCTTTTATTGATTACCCAAGATTCACAAAACCAGCAACTGTGGATGCCCCATTGTCTCTGGCATTGGCACTGTTATGCAGGAGTGCCTGGCTATGGTGACTCTCTTAGTTCTAGATGCCATCAGAGCTTCCAGCTATTTGAAGGGCAACATACATTTCCTCAGGAAACCAGACTCACTGACAACTACTGTAAACGCTGTATTACCCAGCATGGACATTAGGGCCGTGTGAAACTCTGGTCCCTAATTCAATTCAGCAGAGATTCAGCCTGATTTGGTGGCCAAACCTTTGAATCCGAATTGAATCAGAGGACCCTTTAATCTCTCCAAATTGATTTGGAGAGATTCGAAAAGATAAGGTGATTCAAACATAGATACAGCTTTAAATGATTTTTCTACATACCTCTAGGTAGCAGGGACTCTGAACACTGCAGTGCTGGGGCAGATGCAGTGTCCCACAGAAGCATGGGGGGCTCCCCAGAGCGCTCGACAGCAGACCCAGAAGTGGACCAGAAGCACTTCCAGTCCACTTTCTGGTCCACCAGAAAGTGCATAGGAGGGCCGCCCCATGCCCTCTCAGCTCAGCAACCGGTGCCTCCTGGGTCGGGGTTGGGGGAGCACATGGGGTCCTCCTACAGCCAATTGCTGAGCTGGGGGGGTCACAGGGGCCCCCCAGCATGCCCCTGAAAGACCTGGAAATGGACCAGAAATACTTCTGGTCCACTTCCGGGTTCACTGCCAAGCATGCTGGAGAGCCCCCTGCGCTGCTGTGGGATGCCCCTATGAGGATGGATTACAAGCCATAAAAACATTATCTCCAAATATGATACTGCCTGTTTCTATCAAAATCTCCTGTTTTGTCCTCGCACATAACTATTTCAGTCTTGGAGACTCACTAAACCTACAAAAGAAAAGCACTGCCATAGACAGAAGCACGACTTCTAATATACCAGGGCCACGTAGGGTGTTTGCTGAGCTGTTGTAGCTCAGGTCAGACCCACCCCCCCCCGCCCAATCACTGCAACAACTCATCTCGTGCAACAACTCATCAAAACTCTCTGTGGGACTATGGGTGGGCAGGGAGCAGTGTTTAGGAGTGGGAGGGGCAGGCAAAGCTGGGATACTAGGACTGGGTTGTGGGGTGGTGACAGCTCTGTGGGGTGTGGGGTAGAGGTGTGGGGAGGCATGTGTATGTGTGTGGGAGGGGGGCTTCCTGGGAGCTAGGTCCTGGGAGCCTGCCATGGGTGAGAAGGGAGGGGTGGGGGGAATGTGCAGTCCACACTGCCCCCATGATGCTCCACATGGGGCCGAGCTCTGCCCGCTTGCGCCAGGGCAGCCCATGTCACACTCCTACCAGTGCCTATGGCTCCCCCTGCCTCCAGTGGTGGCTCCTGCTCCTGATCTTGCCCCTTCCATGCCACCCCAGGCCCAGCTGAATCTTCTCACCTGCTTGGAGCAGTGTGGCGCAGCAGGAGCAAGATCAGGAGCAGTTTCCAGTAGGGATGTTCACAGTGTGTCTGCAGCCAGGTGCTTCTCTGCTTTCCTTGCCTCCAGCAGAAGCTCCTGTTCCTTCCTTTTTCACGCCATGCTGCTCCTGGCGGGTGGGTATGCAGCTTCCACCAGGTGGCTCCTGCCCCATTGTGCAAGGCTCCATCTTCAGCAGCTGAGAGCTGGAGCCCTTTGTGCTGGGGTGAGAGCTACCCAGCTGAAACTGCTTGCCTGGAGCAGTGCAGTGCAGTGTGGCAGAGACAAGATCAGGAGCAGGAGCCACTGCTGGAGGTGGAGGGGATCAGAGCAGCACCCAACTGCAGCTGCACTGAGAACAGTTCCACGAAGCTGTGTGTGCTGGCTGGGGTAGGGCTGTGGGTGCCAACAGGAACCTGCCCTGGTGTGAGCAGGTAGGCCTTGGTCCCATGTGGAGCACTGCAAGGGCAGCCGTGGGCCAGATCCAGTCACCTGGTGGGCTGGATTCAGGCCATGGGCTGTATTTTTCCCACCCCTGTAATACACCAATATATTCTTGACAGATCTTGAAGTCTGCTTCCTCCATAGCTGCCCTCTCATCGTCCTGGTATATCTGAAGAACATCAATGACATCTTCATCATGTGGATACACAGGAAGCAACCCACCAGGATTTTAACAACTTCTATCTCTGCATCAAACTGACTCGTGAATATTTCACCTAGCAAATTCATTTCTTGGACATCACTGTGAAACTTTGCAAAGGTCATATCATTATAACATTGTAATGAAAACCAACTGATCATTACAGCTATTTCAGTGCTACAGCTTTCATCCTAAACACACCACTAGATTCATCATCTACAGCCAAGCTCTGTATTACAACTATATATGCTGTGTTCCCTCTAACCAGGATGCAAACTTCAGAGATCTACAACAGGGTTTCCCATACTTACACTATAATCCCTGAATTGTAGCCACTCAAATCAACAAAGCCAGACTTAGATCCCAGCGTGACCTACCAGAGTAACAACAGTGCAATAAAGACAACACAGTTTATCTGGTTGCCACCTACAGACCCTAGCTTGAACACCTGAGATTAGGAGTGCTCAACATCAAGTCTGGGGCCCATAACCAGCACATAGAGTGATATCATCTAGCCCACAGGGCTCCCTAAAGGTAAGAACATTTGGTATTGGAGGAGGAGTTGCAGTGTTAATTGCTGATTCCCAGCTGCCAAATTTCCAGACCTGCTGGAAGCTCCATGAGGAGATAAAATGGCCCTGCATGCCAGACTGGGTTGGCACAGGACTGGATCAGGTGGTGTTTGGGTTGGCTTAGAGGTGGATGTTTCCAGATAGGGACGTGGGAAGCCAGATCCAGTACAGGTCTGAATTGGCTGGATTCCACAGCACAGGTCTGGATCGCGGTGCACATGGCCAGATCAGGCAATATGAGTCCAGATTGGGGTGGTGCATGGCTAGATCAGGTGGCATGTTCTGGATTGGGGTGGTGCAAAGCTTGCGAGGGTGTCACGCTGCCCGACTGGCATGTGTGGGACTGGGCCCATGGATTAGTCCCACACAAGATTTAGCCTGTGTACTCATTCCACATCACTCATCTGGCCTGTGAAGGCAAAAGATTGAGCACCATTGCCACAGATGCATCATTAAAGGCCTCCAATCTGTCCTGGAAAATAGCAATCATCTCAAGCTAATGCAAGCCAGTCCTGATTTACAGGCAGCCCCCCAACATCAAACAATCTCTCTTCAGCTACAAACTACCTAATTCCAGCTCTCACTAGCCACAAGGAACATAATAGGCTTAATAGAAATTATAATATTCATAGTTCATTAACTCGTTCCTCCATCAATGTCAGATACACCATCATTTGCTTACAGTGTTCTTCTGCTGTACAGATGGGGCAATCCCCATGTAAAAGAATGAACATAATTTGATTTGACATGGATTCTAGAAACAAGCAAAAGCCTATGGCAGAATACTTTAACTCCCCTGGATATTGCATCACTGACCTTAAAGTAGCTGTCCTTAAACATAAAAACGAAACGAAACATTAACTTTAAAAATACATTTGAATGCAAAATTGCAGAACAAGAAACCATCTACAGTTTGGATTGTGTATTAGCCATGGTCTCAGCAGGGACTATAGATTCCTATCCCATTATCTGGCCTGTTTATGTCCCTCCAGATGTTAACTGCTCTGTTCCTCTTGAATGACCTAGTCAATCCATTTATTATCTCTGAGCAGTATCTCCTTTCTTTGTTACTTTCCCTTTTATATATCTTTTCTTTTTGCCAGTCCATTCCTAGCTTCTGGAGAAGTAGGTTGCTGCCTACAAAAGTTCATGCATTTCTGAACCAGTTAGGGTGTCTGTACATACATGGGATGCCTGCTCTGATGCATTTTAAGTAGAACGCGTTGGTTAATCGAGTCTGCTGGAGTGCTTTAATTAGAACTTTCCAGCAGCCTCACTGTCATGTGTAATCAGTGTCCCTGCATTTCAAAATGACAGCAGAAGTGCTTTAACTAAAGCATGTTGAATGAGTTTTAGTTAAAGCACCCCCACCACCATTTTTTAGTGCAGGACACTAAATACACAAGATGCGGCTGGAATTTTAATTAGAGTGACTCCCAAGAGCTGCTTTAATTAAAATGCCCCCCTCTGCTCCCAGAGCATGTGTACAGAGGCCCTTAGTTTTTAGGGTTCCTGCCTACCCTACCTTCTGCCAATTTCTAGGACACTAATTGAAAAGTATGTACATGATAGAATTTACGTAGTTCCTTGGAAACTTCAAAAACTATTGTTACCAGCACTCAAATGAAACCATTTCAGCAGAGGGTTGGACATAGAGGGTAGACTCTTAAAGCTGATTCAACGGTGAGGCACATTATTAGAAAGGAATGGAATATTTATACCACCATCCCCTGTGTTTCATCAAACACGTTTTGTTGATGAATAGAGATTTAGGTCTGCAGGTTTTTCCAACTGGGACCTTTCATCAACATTACATTGACCTAAAAATAAAGAAGAAAAATCATTCTAGAAAAGTGCCAGCCACTCTTTTTCAGGAATATTGCTCATAATTCAGTGCTATTAATGCAGAGTCACCTTGGATTGTAAATAAAGTTTCATTTTGAACTACTTTTACCTCCTCAAAAGTCAGTATTTTCTTTTTAGCTTGGTTGTTTCATATGGTGTGTTTTCTCTACCTGTAAGGAGGCACAGACAACAGAAGCAAATTTCCTTGTGCTCCTTTCAGTGTCAGCTAGAAGCAACCCCAAATCTTCATGAAGCCTCACAACAGCTCTCATTTCATGGTGGGTTTCTCTCTAAAGAGCTGAAAAGCAGTCACTTACATGATTTGGAACCCAATTGATGAACAAACAACGTGAAAATGTCTTCATTACGGAGAGTTATTAATGAAACTGCATTAAGGAAATCTAATTGGTATTGCCAGGAAAATCAGTCTTTTTGGCATTAAAAAGAAACAAAAACCAAGGTCTTTCACAGGTAAAATATCTTCATTACTTAACAGAGTAAGTGTTTATAAGATCATTTTTTCTCCTTTCGTTTGGTTTTGAAAGCCATATTGTTCAATTCATCTCTGGATGCAACATGCTGCTTCTTTCTGGAAGGTGAACTGAAGCACCCTTCATACAACAAAGAAATGTGTTTACTCAAAGGTCAAATCAAAAGGAATGGGCTGAAAAGATTTCCCACTTGCCAGCAGGAAGTGAGTCTCATTATTTCATGCCACTGCTCATCTCATCTGAGGTAATGAGTTCCATGACAATTCAGTCTCAGGCAAATGGAGATTTTTAGTCAAAATAGAAAATGCATACAGGATGAGGATAAATAGATTGTGGCTTTTTAAAAAACAGAAAGAGATAAAAGGAAAATTTAACAGCCAGTCTAATATTTAATGACAAAAGCATTACCATTTCCTCTGACAAGTAAAAATAATATTTATTTGGATATATTGATGTAGTTCCTGCCTGCACTCTTTGACTACTTACAATAACCAAGTGTCAGTAATTCCTGAAATCACTAATGATCAATTCACCAAATTTTACCAACTTATTTATCCCCAGGAAAAAGAAGAAGAGATTTTGGTCATTTTTTAATAAATAACCATCTGGCCAACCAACCCTACAGGCAATTCAAGAACTTGTATTGCATGGTACCACTCCCACTAAAGAATCAGACTGGGGTAAAGCCCTAATAAAGATGGGAATATAATTAAGCTTCCATGACTATGTAAATTTCAGTCTCATTACTGATGCTTCCAAAAAGAGTGCCATTTGTAGGCATAACTTTTGTGATGTACATATCCATCCACAAGGAACAAAAAAGGAAACTGCCCATTGATTTAATATATGCCAAACTATCTACAGATGGTAATGACTTCTGGTAATTGTAGGTTTGGGATGCATTTAGGTGGTAAACTAGAGATAAAAATATAATTTTATTAAGCCACATCTTTTCTCTTTATCACCAATTCATGATATGTCTCCCCATGTACTTTAATTTGCATTAGCCTATTTTAATGTGGATTAAAACATCACTTAAAAGCCATGCTATTTAGCTAATGCACATTAAAATTGGCTACTGTGCATTAAGTGTCACTTAAAAACTGTGCTGTTTAGTTAGTGTGCATTAAGACAGATTAATGTGTATTTTCCTCGTACTTCACAATGGAGGCACTAGATTTAATGTCCATTAACTAAAGTCTATTAATGCACATGTATATGTGCCCACTGTATACTTATTACGACCTAATTCAATTCCTTATAAAGTTAAAAACAACTTCAAAAATCATTGGAAAAAAGACATTTTAGAGGATCCTTTGTAATGAGGTGTGTGGGTGAAATATATTTCTCGCTCAGCTTCTTTGTTCTTTTGGGTTCTGTCCTTCCCCCTCTTTCATTATTTTTCTGAGTCTCCCCTAAGTACAGTATTTGGGACAGTATTTTCTTCTTTCCTTTATGCTGGATAAACAATTCATCAGTCTCTGGGCATTTCATGTACCAGCAGGTAACGTTACTACAGTTTTGCCAGTGCATACACGAGAAGCAGTAAATTCTGATGCAATAAGCTTATGAGATTTGGGGAGAAAATCACCATCATGCTGTAAGAACAGAGCAAAAGAAAGTGATTTTTAAAGGTACAGCTAATTTGAAAAAAAAAATATTAACATTCATCACCCTCATGGAAACATAGCAAGGGAAAAATATGGTAAGTGATACAAACTACTAAAACCAGGTTATCTAGAGGCTTATATCTAGGGTGACCATATTCTTTTTAAGGAAAGGAAACCTGGGTGGGGGTGGAATGGGGATGGGTGGGTATGTGTGACACACACAGACACAGACACACACACAGAGGTTTCCCCAGTTTCCAGCCCAGCACACAACAGGCATGGGGGAAGTTGTTGTGCTGCCACGCTGTTGGCCTGCCACCTGACCCTGTGCACAGCATCACCAAAGTCAGTGTCGCTTCCTTTGTCCCATGGCGGTTACTGCCCATGGCCGACCCCTTCCCCCGGCAAGGAAACCTTTGGCACCAAGCTGGGACTCTTGCTTCATTTTTCACTAAGTGTCTGGGGTGCCAGGACAGCCTATGAAATCTGGGACTGTCTCAGCCAAACTGGGACTTACGCTCACCTTACGTATAAGTGGAGATGTTATAATTTTAAAATGCTAAATCATTAAAAAAAATTAAAAATGATTGCTTAAAGAACAAAGGACTCCAGTATGTTTTTTCTGTTCTGCACTTGCAAGTGAGAAGCTACATAAAAGAGATCAATAAAAAGCAATCAAAAAAATCTTAGGAGGTAAAAATATAACTAAGTTAATGTACCAGTCTTGTTTTTCTTCTCTCCCCCCACAAAAGGGCATCAAATAAAACATTCTTCATTTCTTAAGAAAATTAAATTCCATATATATCTGACATATGAAGCAGGATATCCAGAGACTATAGTAATTGTGAGGCAAACAGACATCTTATTCTACAGTGGAAAATTCCAGTGGTTTCAGATGTTTTTATTATAAAATGAAGTCCTTGGGGCTGCAACAACTGTTTTTACACCGGTTGACAGCTTAAGGCCTTTCCTGAACCCTTTAAATCAAAGGAATTTGCAGAATTGTTGTTGAATGTTGATCAATTTAAAGAAGGTGATAGTGTATTCCTTAATGCCCTTTATAGGATAACTTCTAATACATAATTAAATTCAACTATTATTTTGGACACATTTATGTTGTGGCATTGTTGACTACTGTTGTTGTAGCCTCAACTGCTGCTGCACAGGAAAAGGAGATGCTACACTCCTATTTTGACAGATACACTGCAGCAAGTTGGAAACAATGACAAATGACACATTTTCTCTCTCCCAGAATGCAGAATATGAATATCAATGACTATTTCAAATCATTGCTGTGCTGTGTGTACTTAATGTAACCTTATGCTTAGATGCTCTCACTACAACTCACCAAGCTGAAATCTCTCAAATGGTCACTGATTGCAGTCTTTTACTCAATTGGTTAGCCCACTGCCAGTTCACCAGCTGGCCATCTACGCAGCCACAAAATGCTGGCATCCCCCTGCCCCCCAGCAGTTTGGTTGCATCAGTAAAGCTAACTATAAGGTAGTTTTAGTCCTTTTTCCAAAGTGTTTTGAATACTTTTCATTTGAAGCATTGCAAGAACTCCAGAAACATTGCCAAATGCCAAGACCAAAATAATGTCCTCCTGACTTCATGCTGGTAAAGTACAAAGCTTATACACATATATTAACTGATATTTCCCCCAGGAATATAAGTTGCTGGTAATCAAGCATGTTAAGCAATAAATCTGCAGATATTCCGAGATATATATACTCAGGGCTAGGTGAACTCCAGAGGTCCCTTCCAGCTCTAGTTTTCTAGGATTTAATGAGTCTATGAACTTGGGACTAGAATATTTTTCAAGGTATTCATGCCCCCAGAATACTCCATGGATATGAGCTATGCTCCCTTTGTACCACCTAAAAAGGCCCAGGAATGTTTAAAAAAAGCCCCATTATGTGTCCACTTTTCTTCATCTCTGTTGCATATCTGCCACAGGGGATTCCAACTTTTGCTCCTTGTGTTTTTTCTCATTTTATGGAGGTCAGTTGTTCACACATAGTATTTGTATTACTTTTAGTACTTCAGTCATGGATCAGGAGCACATTGTGCTCTAAGAGCTTAAAATTTATGCATAAAACAAGAGTTAAAAAGTGATTACAGATAGATCAGAGAGGAGGGGAGGAGTATACAGAGATAATGAGTCTATTTGTCATCAGGATAGACAGTAGTTTACAGAATATGAGCAGTGCAATTGGTGTCAAATGTTTTGAGAGCATTGTGGCAAAGAAGAAATTTCAGGAGGGAGAAAATATGTTTATTCCCCTTAATATGTAAAATCATTTACTCAGTGTAAAGAATTTGCAAAGAGCAGGCAGAGAGATAGACAATTGATGCTATATGGCTTGTATGTTTGAAACCCACTGGGGCATCTACATGTGCAATTTATGTGCTTGAATTTTCTTCACAGAAAATTCAGGCGCATTTAACTACACTCCCACACGCATGTGAATATGTACCTGTTGGGAGCAAATTTGCTCCGAATGGGAGCAGTTCACTCAAGGGGTGCTCCTGCCCTGCTGTACCCCCCTGCAGTAGCCAGGGGGAGTTCCAGGTGAGGTCTGGCAGGGGGCATGGGGACTGGTCCTAATCTCCATGGGGTGAAGAAGAGCTGCCTCAGCGGCTGGGACTGCTGCATCCCAGCCACATGGAGATCAGGTCTTGATCCAATCTCTGCGTGGCTGGGATGCAGCAGTCCCAGCTGCCAGAACAACTCTGGGACCTGATCTCCATGTGGTTGGGACACAGCAGTCCTGGCTACTGGCATAGCTGTCCCAGCCATGTGGGGATTGAGATGGGTCCTGATCCCCATATGGTGGGCAGACAGCTGGCCCTGCAGCCAGCACAGCTCCCCACCTCATTGGGGCTTAGCCAGGCAGCAGTGGGCCCACAGAGAAATACAACTAATAGTATAAAAACTTGCACACAAGGGACATGTCTACACATACATTAATGCACTGTAATTACAGTGCATTGATTTTGGTACCTGTAATAACAGGTACTAACTTAATGTGCTGTAATCAGTGCTATTCTGCAGTAATGCCAGCACATGTCTTTTAGGTGATGCTAATGTGTGGTAGACTAATTCGACTGTACATTAGCCTACTGCACTTCTAGTGTCTTATGCAGATGCACCCAGGTTTTCTTAGTTCTGTATTTACAGACTTTAGACATGCAGACAGCCTTTTTCATGGTGACTTATTTAGTCTTCTTTTATAATGCTGTTGTTATTGTCACTCTCAAGCCCTCATTCTTTTAACCTCTTACTCCTTCTGGAAAATATGTTTCTTATATATGGCAGAATTAAACATTCCCCAGTCCATTCTGTTTCATTGTTAGTTCTTTCTGAAGACCTAAGAAGTGTTGAGCACAGATGAAAGTGATAACTTAGTATTACCTATAAATTTATGCTTATTTGCACAGTTGTTTTAAGTACTTTACAGATAGTTATGAAAAGAAGGCCTCTAATCTAGAGCCTATAACCTAGCTAAAAACAAACACATCAAAAAGGAAATGATAGCCAAAACCCAGGTAATCAGAAAGTGAAGTACCTGTTTGGGGTTTCTTAGTTATGTTATGCCAACAGATGACTAGTGTGCTTTGCTCTGAATTTATGCTTTATTTTGAACTTGGTGTGTTTGTTCTCATGGAAGAGAGCTAAATACATGGGCACTCATACATTTGGAGCCCTTTCAAAAGTGGAACATTTCAAAAGGGCAGCAGCTGTTACATTCTAATTGTTATGTGTGAACAAGCTGAGAACGGTTCAAATGCATCAAAACACTGCTTCATCCAGGGTTAAAGTTGGAGTAGTTTTGATATATTTCATTTGTTCCCAGTTCATGCACTCATAACAATTGGACTGTGCCAGCTGCTGCCCTTTTGAAATGTTTCCCTTTTGAAAGGGCTCCAAATATGTGTGTGTCCGCACCTTTAGCCACAGGCCACCTACTGGGGGAATCTGATTGCCTGATGAGGCCAGCTAGAGGGTAAAGTGAAATGGGATAGGAGGTTAGAAAAGAAAGAGTCATGAGAATGGTGAATGGATAAGAAGGGGTAAAGAGCAGAAAGAACCAGGCTGTGTAGGGAAAAAGGTGGAGACAGAGGTGGCAGCAGACTTAGGATTTTCAAAAAGGGGGTGCTGATCATGGACAGTAGAAAGCTCACTGCACATGTGCTACACCAGGGGTTGGCAAACTTTTACTAATGGTGACCCAGCTATTGTGACCCTTGTGACCCAGCTATTACCACAGGCTGCTGCCTGCTGCCGCTGCAGCTATCTCTGATCTCTCAGCCCCTCAAATACAGCCTCTGATGAAAAACTGGCTACTGAAATGCAGGGCAAACAATAATTTACAGTGGCAATATTGGCAACCATGGTGAGCAGAGGCTGCAGTGTGGGGGGAAGAGCAGGCCTCTGCACAAAGTGGAAACAACAGGGGATCAGTTGACTGTTAGTAAAATTTGGTCTGGATCCAACCTCTTGGTGGCACCATGCCATTCTGAGTCATGCCAAGGAAGTGGGGGAGGATGCGACCACATCACCGCAGCCCTGTAGGTTTGTTCCTGGACTTAGGGTTTCTATACATGTGCTCCAATGCATTCTGATTGGAATGCATTGGAGCAAACTCAATTAATCAAGTCTACCTCATGTTCTAATTAGAACACTCTAGCATTGCCACAGCATCATGTGTATAAGCCCTGGTGGGTTTAAAAATGGATGCTGGGGTGCTTTTAAGCTTGTTGAATGAACAACTATGTACCTAGGAGAGAAAGTCACTTTTACTAGGCCTGAAAAACAAGGTTGTGCTGATAAACCCAGTAAGATATAACTCAGGTGAGAAATAAAATATGAATTACTCTGGGGTTTCTAGGCATTGTGGTATAACAGAAATGGTCAGCATTATTTTTTTCTTTTTTGCTGCTGAAGCAATCATTGCAGTTCACTCTCAAATTTCTATAAAAATAGATTTAGCAGATCTGTTTAGTCAGCGAAGAGCTACTACAGAGCTCTTTGATGACACAAGAGCACACAACACATTATTAATCAATGATACCAGCTTGACACAAAGTAACGGACTTTCTCAGCACATGAATGCTTTGAAATATAGGAATTAAATACTTTCAAAAGAATGATATAAATCACAGCAACAGCAATGTCTAACACAGTTAAAGGAACCTTTGGAATTCTACAATTGTAAGTTTTTTACTGATTTATGTCTATTGTGGCATAAAATACTGGAAAAGCCGGAATTTTCCATCCTCTGGAAAACCAAAACTCCAGGTTAAAAGTGTGTTGGATAAGTCAACTAGCTTTGCACTGACTTCAACTTACTTAGTTAGGCAGGGTTTTGAAGCTGTATAGGTGGAATCCTGTACTTTACGTTTGCTTCTGAAAAAACAAGGTTCAGTTATCTGAGGTTTGGAGCTCCATTAGACTAAAGCTCCCAGCAACCTGAATTACTGCATTAATCAAAGGTTTAGGTAGTCAGCTTTCTTGCTAAGATTTCCCTCTAACAAGGATAGGAACTTTATTTTCTCTGCAATGGCACTGCATTTAGGAATTTCAATCTTGGGCTCTGTAAGAAGATAGTAATGAGAGGTGATTTCCTAGGTCATGGGAACATATAAGAATATTGCTTGGGAAAGCAGGGATGAAGTCAGGAAAGCCAAAGCACAATTGGAGTTGCAGCTAGCAAAGGACATGAAGGGTAACAATAAAGGTTTCTACAAGCATGTTAGCAACAAGAGAAAGGTCAGAGTGTCACAGGCCAGCTGGGCACTGTGAGTAGATCAGTTTAGTTGCAGACTGACTGAGCATTGCAACTTTATTAGCCACTGGGCTATTTTGGTTCAGGATCGAGGAGGTGATGTTGGGAAGGAAAGCAATGACAAGTTTCTCTTAAATAAATAATAAATTTTACTTATAACAACAAAAGATATAGTTTGTATATATGACAGTTAGTAAAAAGGTTAAGCTAATAAATAGACAATATAACAATACAGATTTAAATTGACAGTGATAATAAAACAGATAAATTAACCAAGAGTTCCCACTTGGTTAGTAACGTATCTATAGTCCTTCAGTTAGAAGATGCATGTCAAGTTGATTCAGTGAAGTCAGACGTCTCTGAACTGGGCTGTTGGAAGGAGAACCGGGGGAGGTCCCTCAGTCAGGATCTGGTCCTCACTCTCACAGGGAGTAAGAGAGATCCATGGAAGGATGGAACAGAAGAGTCATTGCTGTTCCATCCTTCCATGGATCTATCTCTCTTACTCCCTGTGAGAGTGAGGACCAGATCCTGACTGAAGGGCCTCCCCCGGTTCTCCTTCCAACAGCCCAGTTCAGAGACGTCTGACTTTGCTGAATCAACTTGACGTGCATCTTCTAACTGAAGGACTATTGATAAGTTACTAACCAAGTGGGAACTCTTGGTTAATTTCTTTATCTGTTTTATTATCACTGTCAATTTTAATCTGTATTATGTTGTCTATTAGCTTAACCTTTTTACTAACTGTCATATGTGCAAACTATATCT
>NW_017728913.1:3866638-3878545 GCF_001723895.1 Crocodylus porosus
TCATAGACATTAGGGCTGGAAGGGACCTCGGGAGATCATCGAGTCCAGCCCCCTGCCCAAAGGGCAGGAAGTCAGCTGGGGTCATAGGATCCCAGGAAGATAAGCATCCAATTTACTCTTGATATAGAACTGGACTACATTAGCACATAATTTCCTCAGTTTTTTATTTGCACAGAGGTAGTTAGTCATGTTAGTCTGAAGTCAGACAGAAGGCAGGGCAGGGTGGCAACCATAGGCAGAGGGAAAAAAAAAATTCCCAGGTGGGAAAGTCTGTGGGGGAAGGGCTGTGGGGAGAAGAAAGGGCCATGGGGGGTGGAATGGGGCTGAGGCTGGGACTGGGCAGGGATCAGGATGGAGTGGAATGGAGCCGGGCCCAGGACTGGGATAGGAGGCCAGGACCCAGTGCACCCATGTGGTCACCCCTTCCCCTGCACTTGGGGTTGTTGTCTGGTGCTGGTGTCCCTACATGCCAATGAATCCACCATCCCCAGCTCCTCACTGGCCCTGGTCCTAGCTCTGAACCAGCTGTCTGGAACTGGGGGCCAGAGTGGCACCAGCCTCGGCTGCGCCACTGGGCCAGAGGGATGGAGGCCCCAGGACCCACATGCTCACCCTGCCCCACTCCAAGTTATCCCCAGGAAGAGCCAGCCCACAGCAGCATTTTGCCCTGCCCCACGCAGATCTGGGGGCATGCACCCCCCATGCCTCCCAGTATGTAGCAGCAGGAGCCGTGCCCCCTGGATAAGCCACTCACAGGTGAGTCCTATGCCCTGCCAGTTGTGTAGTGCCTGCCCCTCCCCCAGCCCCACTCCCTCCCTCACCACGGGGTTTCGATCTACCCCCTCTCACAGTCCCTTTCCTTCTCCTGCTGCAACTGCCGAAAGACCTTGGCTACTCTGCCTTGCAGCCCTATTGGTGCCCCACATTTGGGGGGCTAGGTCCCATTAGCTCCTCCCTTCTGCCACCTATGGGGGCAACTTAGAGACTAGCTGGTTCAGAGAAGCAAGAGCTTTTGCGAACAACAACCTGCTTCATTAAACACAATACAATTTATGGTAGAAAATTAGTTGCATTGTCCCGATCTTAACACAAACAAGATTATTGCTAAAACAGCTCTCCAAAGCTAGTTTCTTGCCCTAATGTCCAGATGGTTTTGCCAGTGACTCAGGAGATGTTCTTTAATAAGTTTAATAAGTGTTCTACAAAATTTGCCCCACAACTGTTTGAGTACTGCAAATAATAATATTATTAACAAGAGAGTAGCAGTGCTACATGAGGATAGGAAAAAGGGAATCTTTTACAACTGTATTGGAGTCCTGGCTGATCCAAAAAAAATTACACACACACATGCTCACACACAACAATGGTGGCTGGGGAAGTAAAGTGAGAAGTTTCTTTGAAATAAAGCACTAGTCTTATAATTTAACTGAATCACTCTCTCTATCTATTCCTCTCTCTCACATTCATCCACCTCTGTTATACAAGGTCTTTCAAAACAACTTCAAGTGTCTTCTCTCTTCACAGGTGCAGGAGCTATATGGCTTAGAAGAGGATGTTGGACTTTTTAAAAAAGGAATGTGATATTAGTACTATTATTATTCAGTAGCCTATGCTGTGAACATTTAAGATTAGTGTCCTTTTGGGACAATATCTAAGTGGAGGGGAATAGACTTCAAACAATACACGAGGACCTCCCTTTCTAGTTCTTCTGGTGAACACAAGACTGACTTAGGTCTGCATGTTATACAATTTGGACAGCAGAGGTATAGTACCAACACACAGTTCAAGTGAGAACGAAAGAATGATTTTACTTTGCTTAAGGAGCAGCCTTTCTCCTCAGCATACAAGTCTTGACTGGCAGCCAAAACACTTCAAGCACAAGACCAGCTCTTTGCTAGTGTCTGTATTGGCAGATCCTTGACCAAGGTTCTCAAGTTTCATAGCTGCTTTTCACGTAGCACGGTTCTATAGGTTCTATAATGTTGTACAGTAGAATGAGCCCCCCCCCGTAAAGACAAAAAGGCTAAGAGAGTGGCAGTCCCAAGCTTCAGAAAGAGGAAAATGGGAAACCTGCTAAGCAAGAACCAAGAGTAGTAATTTAGGTTCTGGCATAGGTTAACCTCAATATGAACAGGCTGAGGACTGCTTCTGATACTGTAATTTACTGGGCTGTAATCATTTCTGCCAGTTTCTAAGGACTCTGGAAATGGCATCTGTTACAGGAATGTTCTGCACTTCTCCATATGTAAACAGCTAATTAATAGGCTAGGTGCTAGCAGATGGTACTTAATAATATTTAGCCTAATTCCTTGGTTTTATAAGATCAATAATACTTGCCATGTTCTGCAAATCACTTCTTTCGTGAATCTCTCAGCAGCAGAAACCAATGCAAGCTAATTCTGAGTAGCTGAACACATGCCAGGAAGTAGGTTGCCTGACTTGCTAATCAGTAGTACCATTTTCAAATGATGAGCATATGCTTGCCCCAGACACCAGAGCCCACTCCACTCCCTGGTCATTATAAGTGAAATGTTATCATGACTATTATTTTTTACCTAAACTGGAATCTTTAAAAGCTGTAAGAGCCAAAGATAACTTTGGGGTGTTTAGTTTGCTGCTCCTTTTAAAACCTTTTAAACCTATGAAATTGTATGCTGTCAAAACTAGAACAGTTTCAGAGACTAATGCTCTCTCAGACCTGTACAGCTGTGATTTGCCACTACAGGGTCTGGAGGCAGGAGCCAGGATTACTCTGGTGTGGGAGAGGGGCGAGGATGGCCTGTAGCTTGGCATACTGTGGCTTCCTTCACTTTGCAGTCAGCTGGAGCCAGATGGAGTTGCTGGTGGGAGGGCAAAAGTCTTGGGGAAAAAAACCCAACTGGTTGAAGTCAATGGGCGGGGGGGGGTGAAGTAAACAGAAAAGAGTGAAAAGAAAAGAAAAATAAAAAGGACTAAAAGTTTAAGTTTGCAAGGGTTTCACTGAATTGAGATTGCGTTTGAGGGTGGAGTTGGGTTAGTACTCACACCAAGGCACAGCTGAGACCCAGTGGTCTCACTGCATGCCATAGCTGAGACTCAGCTAAGAATAGTTTCCATCCTCTGACTTATTCTCTTCACAGAAGGAGGTAGTAGGTAACTGCTCCAGTTTGCATGGCGATGCTAGAATAAGCAGAAAATGGTGAGCTGCACCTGGGTGCTCAAAGTGATCAGTGTTTGAAAGGGCCACGCCACCTGGGGTAGGATAGGGGTGTTAGCCTGGGGCCAGCATCACCCTCCTGGGCAGTAGGATTCAGGAGGGTTGGAAGTCTTCCCACAGAGCTAAGATGTGGGAAGGGCTGGGAATGTTGCATCCTGGGATGCTGGAAGAATTAAATATTGTGTGTTGTATCTCCCTGGAGCAGACTAACAATACCCTGAAATGGCCTGGGTAAAAAGGATCAGAGATATTTGTCAGCTGAAATGGCATAACTTTAAAATCTTTAGAGAGTATTTAGCATTGGTTAACACCTTAATGGGATAATGTTCCCATTTTCAGTGCCTTTATGGTAATTTAAAGGTAACCTGTAACACCGCCCTTAGGGCTTTCTTGAATGTGGTTTTTGGGCCTGACTTCTGACTTTTGATTGCTAGAAGTTGGCAATATTATGTAAACCCAGTGGGACGAGATTAAAGAAAGGGCACTCCTCAAAGAAACCAAAGCCAAAGTGGATGACATGGCTGAGGCTGGAAAGGAAGGTCTAGCCAGGATGGAATTTGTGATGCCTTAACTCTCTCTATCCAATACCTTCTATTCATGTGAGCCGAAAGTTATTGGTGAGTGTACCAGGTCTGTGTTTTACAGCATGTTTATAGTAGATATCACTACTAATTTTTCTTTCGTCCAGGCTC
Organism: Crocodylus porosus; assembly: GCF_001723895.1. Lineage (NCBI taxonomy): Eukaryota > Metazoa > Chordata > Crocodylia > Crocodylidae > Crocodylus > Crocodylus porosus. Next base: position 3,870,527 of record NW_017728913.1, read on the forward strand.
TTGCATATACATATTTTCAAGATATTGCACATCACCAGGTCCTTTGCTACTCACCTATAGAAAGATATAATTCAGCAGACATTACTCCATTCCTCACTTTTTCAACAGTAGTTAGAATCCCATCACAGCAAAAAACCCCCAAAAAATGAATAGGTGTTTAGCCTAGTTTCTTCACAGCATGCCTTCATTTCCCTCCCTGTGGCTGTTTAGCTATGATTTATGATGGTATCTTGTATCACTGTCCCAATAAGGATGGTCTAGACAGAACAGAAAGAACAACAACTACTGCCTAATGAAATCCCAGTCTGACCCTGAGTAAAAGGTTGACACTTCAAATTGCAAGCACTGTATGGTCATAGCAGATTACTACTCCAGTTTCAGGGAGATGGATAACCTGGAGGACACTGCACCCATTTAAGGACATTTAATGAGTGCCACATTGCAAGGACAATTGAGAAGCTAAAATTGGGCATATTGACACATTTTGCAAGGTAGGGTGCACTGAAACACTATCTTAGACAATGGGCTACAGTACATCAGCAGAATTTTCACACCAAATGGGAATTTGAGTACAGGACTTTTTCCCTCAGGTACCCCTAAAGCAGAGTCAGAAGTAAAAATACCCAAGAGACTTATGGCAAAAGCAGAACAGATACAGAGGGATCTCTATGTGCCAATGTTGTACTATTGTGATACACCCACCCAGCATCTACTTAGAAGTTCAACATGGGAACTGATTGGCCAGAGAATGAAGACATTGCTTCCCATGGCGGATTGTCTGAAGCCCAATGGACAGTATACAGAAGTAGCTAAGAGGGAGCCAAGTTAGCCAGGCAAGCTGTTATAACAAAGGAGCCAAAAGCCTGAGGCCACTATACACAAATAAACAAAAAAAACCCTCACAAGACAATGGCAAAAAGCAGCAGTAATATCTATGGGACACAAGTCATATGACGTTGAAACTAAACTGACGACTGCAGAGCAGAGACTGACACCTGGGACACCCTCAGAGGCACTGACAACACTTAAAGGAGACTTAGCTTAATAGAGCATCAGTAATCAGCTAGCCTAGTACAGAAATGAATTTCATGGCATATGATACTGATGCCACACAACACAATGAAGGCAACTTCAAGTTTGAAGCTTATCCCCCATAAAGATCAATAACGCTAGTGAGGCTAGTTGGAGACAGACTGGTTTGAAGGGTCCAACCCACTTGAAGGGCTACAAACGTGCAGTGGCCAGAACTGGGGAGGGCTGGGTTGAGTACACCCCAGCCAATAATGGAAATGACATGCTCTAAAGCTTGCAATTGTATAGTGAGGCTGTCCTGGGCTCTTCTCTTGAGCTCCAGCAAGATCATCAGCCGGGGCAGAAGCAGGTCAGCTAACTTAGGTGGACAGGGCATATTTAGCCCTAGCATCCTTGAGACCAGCCATTTTAGAGATATAGAGAAGCCCTGGTAGGCTACAATGGGCTGATGGTGAAGGCCACATCCCTTTAAAACAGTAATTCTCAACCAGGGTATTGTGGCACCATGGGGTGCCATGAGATCCTTTTGAGTGGTGCCATGGGACACCACACAATATTAGCGCTGTTAGGTATGATAACGCCTACACATGATTCACAGGGAAACCCAGAGATTTCAGACAAGAATCCATAGTATCAAAAACATTCTGAGCTGTTTAAAGATGTGTTTCCAGTTAATAATTTTTATATGCATTCTAATAACGAATTAAATTTTAAATGGGTGCCACTAAATAAAAATAATAAATATGGAGAGGTGCCAGGAATCTAGAAAGACTAAGAACCACTGCTTACCTCTAGCCCTAGCAAGTCAGAAAATCTAGCAAAAAGACCCAACAAAAACAAGATACTGTTATAAGGAAAGATGCAGTAATCTGACTGGGACTTGAAGGGAGGCTGCAGGAAAGAAGAATATGAAGAAGTCACAATAGAAAGCCAGTGTATGAGCTCATGGTTTGAATGCTAGCGGCATCTGCAGTATCTGTAAATGGTTGTCTTAAGAATGAGCCAGTTTATGTTTAAAAGCATGAGGTCCTCTTGCATATCATCCAGCATTCAATATATGAAAAACACACCTTCATTCGACCTTGTAAATTATTTTGAAGTCCTCTACTGGAAAGTTTAATGGAAGTGCAAAGCATTTCTTTTTTAGTTTTGCACTACATGTATATAATTCTATCTCTTGTTACATTTATAGTTGATTTTTGGTGTCAGCTTTATCAGTCTACTTATTGAATTCTCCAGTAATTTTTTCTTATTTTTTCTTTTTTCTTTTAAAAATATTTAATGGAAATCTAAAGCTTGAGCACCTGAACTGAAACTAGTTAAAGTTGAATGTATGCATACCTGTTATAGTGGGTTTGGAAAGCTCATTTCCTATCTGGTTAAGGGGTGAGTCAGATGAGCCAAGTTAATGCTTTATATTTTAAAAAACAACATCAGTAATATTAAGGAATGATTTATTTTTAAGGAAGATAGAAGGGGAGTGTTCTGAGTTTCAAGAGTGGGCAAAATCAGTACACGAAACTCTCTCACACACTTTATAATGGATGCAGCTCTAGGACTGCAAGGGATTGTACTGGACATAAACATTTATGTTATAAAGACAAAAATCTGTGCAGCTGTAACAGAATGCCCGAGGCTCTCTGACCATTTGGCTGTGAGGAAACTGTATTTGGGAAGCAATACTCAGATGCCCCAAATGGCAAGCAACTACTTAACTTTCTCAAGGCATAAATCAGAACTAGTCAACTGGAAGTCAATACGACTCCCTTCTCCTCATATGCCTTTTGGCTACTGTGGTTTCAAGGTTCTCTAAGAAAATAAGGTCTGTAGGTAAAAAATATTTAAAAGCCCAAGAGCTTTAGATATACAGGCTTACTTGGGACAGGCCATGATAACTGAATGCCTATGGTTTGAAAGCAGACATTTTTTAGAACAGGCGTTATTTAGAGCATTGTAGAAGCACCCTATTCATTAAACCATGTAAGCATGTGTTTCACTTTACATTTTTTCACCTAAGAACATGTTTAAAGTGAAATATGTCCTTAAATAATGTGCTGAACAAGGGCAGCTTTCTGAATCAAGGGATTGAAGTCAGGTTCCTGCTTATTTTAACTGATTGCTGTCCAAAGTTAGTGAAAAAGTGATTTAAGAGGCCTAACAGATAGTGGAGACCCATATCAACAAAATCCATGGGATTATTGTGTTAGCTTTTACTTGTGTTTGGCAAGTTTTTTTTTTAGTTTGTAAACTCCTCGTTAATAACAGTTTGTGAGCTCAGATGTCAGTCCGTACAAGTAAATCTTCTTTCAGTGACCATGAAAATGGAGCTGACAGGGTTGGCTAGGCACAGGAAATACAGTAAAGAATCCAGTCACGTAACTCAAACAGTTCCATTATTTTTATGCTGTATTAAAGCTGAATCTATTGGCCCCTGAAAACTGTGTAAAAACTGCCAGATAAAGTTGGATAAACGCCAGATGGAGTCGATCCATTTAGCTCAGTATCGTGTCTCTAAGAAACAGATGTTCAGGAAGAAGAGTGTAAGGAACAGGATGTTCACTGTCTCTGGCTGCACCCTCCAGTTTTTTGGCAATCAAAGGTTCAGATTGTCTTGTGGCAGAGGTCAAGTCCTTGATGGAAGCAAGGAAATCAGCACTCTTCTGAGATTCAGGAACTCATAGATCTGGTACCAAGAACAATGATACCCAACAAGAATACCCAAGTGGTTTCTCCCTTAGATCCTTTCCTTTAATTTCAAATAGTAGAATCAAACAAGCTACATTTACAGTTTAGATTACTGTCATCTAGAACAATATTAGTCCACTCCTAATACTATAGAAGATATAAGCAGAAGATGTCTCATCCAAGTCCAGTACTGCTACAAGTTAAGGTAGCAGCACTTTACATTTTGTCTTTCTACAGTATTTATTGGCAAAAAGTACAGTAGTAATAGCTGCCAGATAACTCATAGTTAATCAAATATTAGCAAGACAAAGCCAATTTATTTTAAACCATCAAAAAACCCTACAGATTGTTAAGAGCCTGATGGCAGTAGACCATCTGCCATATTCAGTTGTTAAAAAAAAAAAGGCTTTTGTAGTGGAACAGTGGGGAGGATTCACATTAGAAGTCTCTCTCCAGTGGATGTTTCACCTGCAGCTTTACCAAAGATATATGAAACAGGGAATGCACCCAAACCCACTGAAATCAATGGCAAGTCGCAAGAGAGATAAGCATTGATCATGCAGAACTTACATGTATCTGATTACTAACAGAGGTACCCAGTTCTCTGATAATTGTGTCACTAGCTACTACATAGACTTATTCATGTTCTTATCTCCACACCTTTTATAGACATCCTGGGCACTCTGATTATGATTTACAAAACATAAAATGATAAATGATGTAGTTAAAAATAGAGTTACTATGTGTTATGAGTGGCAGTAGAACTGGTGATGGGCACCTGGGTACTAGCCCCAGCCACCAATTTTGAAAGAATGCAAAATGGCAGTAGTGCCACTGTTTCAGCTGTTCCTGCTGGCCAGGGCACAGGAACTGCTTGCTACCCCTCTGGTTATTAGTATTGTTAGCACCTCTAGTGCTATTAATTTCCAGGAGGAATTTGGAGAACAGGGCCTGTTCCTGCTGCCAGTTAAACGGTTCCTCATCTGTACAGACAGATGATGCAGTTTCACTGGAATCAACAGAATGATGTTGGTTTATGTCCTAACAAAATCTTAAGGAATGCTGGCAACACAGACGGTAAGTTCCCAGTCATGCGCAGATAACATCTAGTCATGGAAAATTCCACAGTGTGCTCAGCACGTGCCCCCTGAGTGACCTGTGGAGATGTCAATCAGCCATGACCTACTTTTAGCCCTGCGCATGCTCAGTCCTGACACAAAGCCTAGATTCGCACATGCTCAGTTTATCATAAGCATGATGTCAGTGTCTAGAAAATTCCTTCGTCCAAGCACCCTGATTGGCTGAAGGTTGCTTTAAAAGTTCTCTGACCCCCCCCCCCACCTTCAGTGTGGGTGTGTGAGTGGTGTCAGTGCAGTAGGAGAGAAAGGAACTGCTCTATCTGAAGGCCGAGGCTGCTTAGGCAGGGACTGTTAGTAAGAGAGAGTTTGGAATCTAATTTCCCAGTTCCATTCTTGAGTCCGCACAGCGACTTACCTTTATTTTTCATGTTTGATCTTCCGGCTATGGACTGTATACTTTCTGGTTTTGAATACGTCTCTACGATTTCTGCGATTTGGATTCTTCGACCCAGCTACCGTTTATCTGGCTCTGGACTGATTTTGCTTGTTTTCACCGACTACGGATTTGGCTTGTCCTTATATTGAATACTGCATTCTCTGGTTTTGACCTCGGCTTTCCTTCAACTACCCATTGTTGTCCTGACGGGACTGGCATCACGGATTGACACCGAGTTACAGTTTTGTTATAGTTTGTGTGTTCTCCCGTTTATGAGCTGTTGACCAGCCCTGGGACTTATCCGACAGGCTTGTCTTGTCAGGGAACCTCGTGGGCAACAGACCCCTTCGTTGTTCTCTGTTGTTTAATGTGTTAATACTGTAACTGAAGAATATCGTACCTACGCTTCATCAAAGTGTAAGTTAAAATAAACCCACCTTGTTGTTATCCGCTATGTGTCCCTTCCTCTGAACTCCACGCCAGTAATCCCACCTGTTCGTATCCGATTGCCACCCCGATCACCGTGACCTTGGGGCCCTGTTACCACAACAGTTTATACCAGTTAAGGATCTGATTATGTGTGGATAAGACTTCTGCCAGTGGCTTAAATAATAAAATAAATTGCTATCAGATATCTCCCTGATTGTTCGCACAAGGACTAAATGTTATATTATTGTTTTTGAAAATGGAACTAATACAGAGAAAATTATGATTGGTGTAAGTGCAGTATTGTTCATTTATTTGATCAGATTTATCACTGAGATAAATCCATTAAAGTCAGTGGAGTTTCATCAGAGATTCATTTAACTTAATTTACCTACTATTATGAAACTGCCTTAATTCTCACAGGCCAATGCAGTAGATGAAACACACTGTTAAGAGAACAGTTACTTGCTGCAATCACTTTACTTAAGTGAAACCACTTGTATGCTACTCCATTCCTGGGAGAGTAAGAAACTCTGCTTTACCAGCAATTGCAGCAACTGATAGCAGCAGTGTCATTTTAGTTTCAGCAGGCCACAATGGCTAGTGCAGTCCAAAACACCAGGTACAACAGAGGGACCTAATGAAAACTGGTTGCTGCCAACCTCTTGGATCTGTGCTTTAGAAGATTCCAGCTGTGAAATCTCACCAAAAGTTTGAACATGGCACAGTTAATATAACTGGAATGTTATAACTTTGTAATTTCACTGCTTTGCTTGGCCTTCTTTGCAAATGCATGGTTCATCCTCTCTCAATTTCCCATTGTATCCATTGACACGAGGATAGTTGCTCTGGCATCAAGGTTAGAATGTGGGGTGATAGAGGTCTACATCAGGTTCTGCTAACATTTCTAATTATCATCATCATTGTATATATCTAATGGTTGTTCTAAGTCTAATAGTGCTGAAGTAGAACAGTGCTTCGGCTACGCTAATACTTCCCTTTCCCTACTGCTCACGGAGTGGCACCAGGTGGAAGTGATGCTGGAAAATAAGTTTCATGCTAGACATGGTTTTGGGTTTAGGAAGAAGCCAATTCAAAGTATTATCAGTTCTAGCAAAGAGGGCTAATAATTTCCTGGGCTGGGCTGTCCATTTACAAAAGTACATAATTTAAGACCATGTTTGCTGCACTTCAATGGAGATAATACCCAACACTAGGATGTCTTTGCTAACTGAAAACATGAGGCAATTTATCTTCAAGGTAATATCATAATATAGTACTGCTCTGAAAAAGAACAGATATGAAATCTGCAAGGAATGTCTCTTCCTTGTTGAGCATTTACACTTAAAGCACAAATTCCTTATTGTATTCTGTCTGTAATTTACTTTTATAGCTTTTATTTTAAATGCTCAAGTCCTTTTTCCAGGCACGGCAGATTATAGAAGATCATAGATGGATCATGGAAGTTTCCTTAGGTATGTTTTTTCTTGGGTCTGTTATTATGAACTATGAAATATTTTATTTTTCCAGGGAAAAATATTTATCAGGGGAAAATTGATAATGGTCAGATCAATTATATTTGGGGAAGACCTCCATAAGGACACTGCAGAATCATTGTACACCAAAACATTTCAAATTGGATTTAACAAGGCAATAGAAAATTTATGGTAGGGAAGTCTTGAATTGGCAAAGAAAAGGCCAGGTAATGGTTTCCTGTTGCTGCTTTTTCTGATGCCAGGACCGCTGGTAAAGTTTGAATTCTTAATAAACTGAGTGATCACAAGAACTATATGGAGCTGTGCAGCTCCATGCCTGCTGTCTATTAATATATCTGCTTCTAATTCTTATAAAGGGAAAGGTAGTCACCTCAGGATTATCCATCTCTTTTGGCTCTCTAAAGATATGCACCAACAGTAAAACTGTAGAACTCTGAAATAATTTTTTAAAAGAGATAGGGCATTCATTTGCTCACTACAAATAGGTTATTGGCTGAGCTTTCTAGTCATTATAAAGCCTCGCCCCAGAAACACTACATTTTGATTTCTGAACCTTCTTTAGTTTTCCCATTTTTTGTTAAAACTAACATGATCACAAGAATTTGATATCAAGCCAAAGGAAATACAAAGCAAATACAGTAAAAGCCCTGTTACCTGGCATTTTACTAACTGGCATTTCTATTAACTGGAATTTCTGGTTCACATGTGGCTGCCGCCACCACCAACCCAAGACCCTGCACCGCCACTGCTTCTCATGTGACTGCTGCCCCCTCCTTCCCCCCGCTCTGTGTGCCCGAAACCCCAGTGCCTCAGGCAACTGGCGTTTTTAGATTACTGACACCCCCCATTCTACACTCATGCTGGA
>NW_017728913.1:3878645-3925071 GCF_001723895.1 Crocodylus porosus
TTTTACTAACTGGCATTTCTGTTAACTGGAATTTCTGGTTCACATGTGGCTGCCGCCACCACCAACCCAAGACCCTGCACTGCCACTGCTTCTCATGTGACTGCTGCCCCCTCCTTCCCCCCGCTCTGTGTGCCTGAAACCCCAGTGCCTCAGGCAACTGGCGTTTTTAGATTACTGACACCCCCCATTCTACACTCATGCTGGAAACACAGGGCTTTTGCTGTATTAAGGAAATAAGAAATCTGTTTAAAATACGTTAAAAAAGTAACTGCCGCCCCTTTCTACTTGCTATTTTCTACAGCTTCATACTACCCACTTATATGGTGGGTGGCTTTACTTAAGGATTTCTTGATGCACGATTCAGATGAATCTGCGTTTGAGTAGTGCAATCTATTGTGTAATGGAACATCAGCATGCCTCATTGTGGTGATGTATTAATCTATTATCTATCATCACAGAGCTGTCTCAGTCTTCTTGAAAATATTCTGCTCTCTAGTAGATGTCTAGAAGCAAATTCAGTGCAGCAGATAACAAGGATCAGAGAGGATGGATAACAAGAGTCAGAGGACAAACAGCTTCCCGGTACTAGAAAGAAAAAAATGATGCTAAGTGTACAGGATTGATGCTGGTTCTAGTTCTACATTCCCAAAATGCCTGGCCTTGTTACCATGGTGGTTCCTTCGGCTATTTCTGATCAACTTATGGTAATGCTTTTGCATCAAGGCTGAATACACTGATTTTTATTACCCCAAGTCTCCTTCCCTATTAGATGCTCTGAAGATGAGGCATGTTTTATAATATATCATGCAAATTAACTTGATAATTAAGTCAACCACATTATTTTTATAATGTATGCATGCAAAATGGAATAATAAACACACTTTCAAAAAACAATTAATCATGCCTCGGCACCAATTATACAATATAAGCAAGAACAGCTACTAGGCAATTAAGCAAACAAGCACAGTTTGGATTTTTTATGATGTACTTTTCTAATGAACAGTGATTACAGAATTACAGAGTGCTCTGATCCTGATCTAATCAAAATATACCTAAAACTTCCCAAGAAAGATTAAAGCAGCATTGATGCCTGACTGCATATCTTTAAATTAAGTCATTCTTAAAAGATTGGTTAGCCAACATAGATGCTTTGGAGCAGGTGAACAAAAAGTTCAGAGGGGGGAGAAATGTTAAAGTAAGATCTTCAGCCTATAGACTATTTTATCTCTCTGAATAAAAGTGGAAATATTGGATAGTTATAATCAAGCAAGTGACATTGTCCTGTAAAATAGCAAATGTTAAGAAAAAATATGTGGGAATGTCATTGAAAGAAGTGATTAGGGTCTAAGTAATCAAGACATCCTAGGCCAGATATCATCCCTCCCATTAGGTGCCTATGTAAACTGAGGCACCTAAATGCAATCCTATTCCACTCTGTTGGGATCCTTAAAAAAATGGTAATATCGAAGGTTGATGAGTCTTTCTTTTTCTCACTGCTTTTTTGTGACAGATTTATAGATTACATGACAGTGCGTTACAGAGAACAGACACATTAATGAATATTCAAGAACTTGAACAAGGTAGGATAGGAATATATTTTTAGGTACCACGTCATCTGGGTCTTCCCCTATCTTCTTGTATCTTCTATTAGATTTCTTCTGAAAACCTTGTGTTAAATTAACCATATGATATACAGGATAAACTAGGATGCAAACTACCTGGAAAGTAAGAGAAATAGAGAAGAAATAAAACTATTATAATGTTAGTATTAGTGATTACTTGACTTCAACAATTCTAGAGGGAAGTAACAGTGTTTCGACTCCAGTAATTCCTTGCTTAAAAAAATGTGTGCTTCAGCAAATTTAACTTTTTCTTCTGAACAACCTGTTTCAATCACATTTTCTGTATTTCATCCTAAATCATAAGGCTGAGAACCCACTGTGCCAGCTCCAGGCTCTTAACTGAAGCATCTAACTCTGTGATTTGTTCCCACTGTGCTTTCTTGTGAGCCATCAAAACAGTCTACCCCACAGATTGACTTTCAGAATCTCCCTCACTTCAGTCCTAGATGTAACTAAGACTTTATTGATTTCCAAGTGGAAAAAAAAATATCAATCCGGGCATCAGCAGAAGCCAGGCGTTCCTTATCCATAAACTGCCATAAACTCAAATCTACCTTCCATCCAGGGGACACATGCTGAAAAGTTAGGTGTAATAAAACAAGTACAACTGCTGCACGACGAGTTATTGTAGCAGTTTTGAAGGATATAGTCATAAAAGTCTGTATTAAGGATGAAGTAGTCGTCTGCAATGACTGTACCTCACAACAGTAGCAAGGAAGCAAGACTGTGGTAACTCTTACTGCTTGTAAGAAATCATAAAGCTCTGCAGTCTAGATTCTATCCAGTCCATTGTGGGATAATTCTCATCAGATAACCACTCTTTTCTTTCTTTTAATTTCCTATAATTCATGGGTTTGACAATATGTTCATGTTAAGGACAAGACATTTCTTTGAATATAGTAAGGACCTTATAATTTCTAATTAAGTTTATTAACCAGATTTTGGTTAGTGTATAATAGTGATTCTCAACCAGGATGCCATGAGATCCTTTTAAGGATGTTGTTGGGGTGCTGTGCAATATGAGCGCTTTTAGGTGTGCGAACACATACACTTGAATCACAAAACAAACCCGAAGATGTCAAGTAGGAAGCCATAGTATCAAAAACATTTGACCTGTTGGAATCTTTCTGAATTCTTTACAACAGAATGATTGCTTTATTATTTTTCTGTAGTCAAAATCTAAGTGAAAGTAAGAAGTGAAACTTTCTGAGAGGTTCCTTCAGTCCAACCAGGGGTGCCTAGGACGTAAAAATCTTGAGAACCACTGGTTTATAATATTAATAATACTATTTTTGTATCACTCTTGCCTGAGCTAAACAGGAATATTGTGATCCTCTTTTGTGAAGATAAACAAGTAGAGAATTAATAAAGGATCTGAACGTACCCAACTTCACGCTCGTTTAGATACAAATCAGGATTGAAACTTTGCTGTCCTATCTGTGTCTAAAATGAATAAATAGGGCATTCCATGTGGATACTTGAGAAATGGACAGTCATAACCTCCAAGTATCATACATCTGTCTTTTGTGTTTCTTCCAAAGTAATATTTTTCCTTCAATATTTTTCCTGTAATCTAAACTTCCAAATTCAGACTATAATTTTGGAGCTATTTTTGTATGTGCTTTGTTAATAAGTGAGAGGGACAGAGAATTTAATAGTATTTGAAACTGTATATAACAACACATTTATATGGTTATGTCGCTATTCTTTATTTTGCAAAGCATACCACACCCAGAAAAATATATCGGAGTTCTGGAAATACCATGAAGAATAACATATTTTCATCACATACAGAATAACCAGCTGTTGGACATTGGAGCGTGCATTATAAACATGAAAATCTGGCAACAACAGTTTCTGCTGCTTTGGCCAGGCTAAAATGAAAGTAAAGGCCTACAGCCTGTTCACATGATTCATAGGCAGCAGGCTAATGAGCAGGCTGAGCTCTGTAGTTGCTGCTACTTTGTTATTTATTACAAAGAAAGATCTTTTTTTCTTCATGCTGTCATTTAAAATAAGGAGCATATCTTATTCCAGAGCATGTTGTATGTGAGAAAATATGGTGCTATCAAAGCCTTTCCCAGAAACATTAAGCAGGTCAAAAGAGGTAATAGCAAAAGATGCTAAAGCAGCACAGGTGGCTTGATATTTAGAGAAGAAAAATAAATTGTAAAAGCAGCACAATTAGCAAGTTGGATATAGGTGTGAGGGGAAAGGGTTGAGGGGATATTGCCAAGGCTACAGCATTGTTTTCTCAGCATTACCCACCTCCCAATCAGGGAGTTATGCCTGCTGACATCCAGATGTTGTCACACTGAAATTTAGGACTAAGTCACTAAGCCCAACAGGGAGGACCAAATAATTAGGGATGCATTTATCAGAGCCAGAAGTTGTGATATAGGTTCTCAGATGAGATAAAGTAACTACTATAGCCAGTTTTGGAGAGAAGGATTCTTCTAATTCTTCATTATCTCTGGAAGTGGATCAGAATAAACTTAATTAGTGCCATGAATGTTCTAGAGAACAGTAAATATTAAGAAACCTGGAAAACAGGACATGATATAAAGCTTACTGAAGTCAAGGAGGAGGACTGCATTTATTTTAGCAGTCACTACCCCCATTCACAATAAAGTGACTGTCAAATTAGTATTGGAAACCTGATTGAAAGTATTATGATCTTTGAATAAGAGAACTGAAACATGTATGTGACTTAGGCAACCTTTCTGGCACGTTTATAAAAATCTCAGCTATTTTGAGAATAATTTGCCATTATGCTTTAAAAAAATGCATACGGGTTTATTTTCTTAAATCTTCTCAGCCAGCTGGCAGTTTATTGCCCAATTTTTCCTTTGTGTCTCTTATTGGTCTGGCACAGTAACATATGGTTTGCTAATCTCTGAAATGGCTTTTCAGCAGTTTTAAGGGTACCAGAGGTAGGTGTTCTGAACAACTTTAGATAATAGAAGAATTGGAAGCAAAGTTTACTAGAAGAGTGCTAATACCACATCATTTAACAGAAATTTAGGTGAAAACAAGTTAAATGTAATTGCCAAAGCCTAGTGTTGTTAGCCATTAGTCCTACTGATTGAAAAAAATAAGGGTACTAATAGTCTCATACGGGGCACATCCATACATGCAAGCACGTGGGCTTGCAGCAGCTCAAATAGAAGCGGTGGAAATTTGAGCCAGGGCTTTTTGCTTCTGTGCACATGCCCAGACATGCACTTTGGTGTGGGGCAAATTGTGCCATTTGGGGCAATATAACCCTGCCTGGCTCCTCCTGGATCTGTAGCCAGGGGGGAGCTTGAGCCCAGGGTCAACACCTGTGCTGTCCCCGGCTGTATAAAAAGCCGCCCTGGCAAGTAGCTTAGGGGTAATCATTCTCAGGAACTTCTGAGGCCCAGCCAATTGGTACCTGGGGACACTACCACTTGTGCCAGCTGGACTGCTGAAGCAGCCCTGAGAGTTCCCTGCACCCTTTATCCACTGCAGTAATCTGGCAGTGGGGACTGCTGCCTGGCTGTGACCTGTTGTGCATGTGCCAGACCTGGATAAGGACTGCACAGCCAGTAGAGGCAGCTGGCCCAGAGGGCTGTGGCTACCTAGTTGGCCTTTGTGCAGTACTACTGCCATGTGTGCTCCCTGCCTAGCCATCTGGGCAGCTATCGCCCGGAAGATGTTCTTAGTGTGGTGGCCTGCTTTGATATGTCAAAGCATGTCCTCCTGGTCCCAGATGGCCAGCAGGTCAGCCACAGCCAGCTGGGTCCAAGGTATCAACTCTGAGCAGGCTGGGTTCTGCCACTGGCCTCCCTAGCAGGAATTCTGGTGTTCCCTATTGGAAAACTGAAAAATCCCTGATAAAAAACCCCAAGTCACTCTGTAAAATACCACAAAATCCATGCTCCTCCACAATTCAAACAAAAGACCACTATATAAATATATATATATACACACACGTGTACACAGAGAGAGAGAGGTATCAGTTGGGCAATGTTTTACTGATATATCTGCAGTGTTAAAGAAATTTGGTAGCCTACCAGTGCCTCTGTTATCATAATAAAGTGAATTCTAAATAAATGTTTCATGAATTTATGAATATATGTTTTGTTGCCCCCTACAGGGGCTATAGCCCCCCCCAACAGGGGCTCCGGCTCCCCCTTGGGGTTACAGCATCCCCACAGAGGCCACAGCCCCCCAACAGGGGTTACAGCCCCTCAACAGCAGCTATGCCCCCCACAGGGGCTATGGCTCCCCCTTGGGATTAAAGCCCCCCAACAGGGGCTACAGCCAGTTGGAGCAGAGATTGGAGGGCTGGGGTAGCAGGTGGGGCCAGCGGTGGCCCTCCCCATGGTCCCATCTCCCCTCCTCCAGCCCTGCCAACCCCTTATTTACCAGCACTGGAGCCAGGGTCCAGCTCCCTGCTGCTGGCATGCTACCTGCCCTGCCCTGTCAGCATGCTTTAGCAAATTTGCAGCATGGGGAACATTTTCTCATTCCTGCACGTGCTTCTTGCAGCATCTCCAAGGAATTTGAGATGCTGCAAGAGGCATGTGCAGGCTTGTCTGGACATGCCCAAGGGGTTTTCAACAGCATCAGGTTTGATCTTCAATTATTTTTTGCCTGAAAAGGTTAAGTGGGCCAGTAAGAGCCACCGGTATGTTCAGAGACTTGCAAGGCAAACCATACAAGGAAAGGCTGAGGAACTTGGGCTTCTTCAGCCTAAAAAAGAGAAGGCTGAGAGGGGACTTGGTAGCAGTTTACCACCATATCAGGGGAATACATCAAGGGCTTGGTGAACAACTGTTCACCAGGGCACCCTTGGGGAAAAACAGGAGTAATGCCCACAAACTCGTGCAAGACCATTTCAGGCTTAACACTAGAAAGAGCTTCTTCACAGTTAGGGTGTCCAGACTGTGGAATAAACTTCCTCCAGAAGTGGTACAATCACCTACCCTGGAAATCTTCAAGAGGAGACTGGATGGTCACTTTGCTGGGGTCACCCGACCCCAGTTGTCTTTCTTGCCTAGTGCAGGGGGGCTGGACCCGATGATCTTATGAGGTCCCTTCCAGTCCCTTATAATCTATTAATCTATTAATATGAACTGCCAGTGGATGGCTTCATAACTGAAGCAAATTTAGAAGAGGGGGATATAAAACAAGAAGAATTTTTCAAGTTAGTGGCTCACTGGAACAAAACCTGTCACAAACGCAGAAAAGCGGTGCACACTGGCCAGAATGTTCATTATTTTGTTACCACTCGAAAAAACCCATAACCAATGCTAACAAATATGCATTTGTATCTTTTTAAATTCAAATTCTGCTTCAAGGATGTACATATAAGCATGGCTGGCTTATATGTATCATTGTAACACTGGACTCAGATCTCCATCTTGTCAAGATCATGTGGATGCTGTTTCTGTACACCAGCTTCCTCACATTAAACAAAGTCGTGCACAGGTTTCTACCACAGGAAGCAAACACATTCTCCTGTACCAACCTGTAAAAGCCTTGTGGTGATGGACTAGTGGTGATGGAGTCAGGACTACTGAATCTCGCAGCCTCCAGCCATGAATCTGCCTCAAGAAGTGGTAGCCTGATGGTCATCTTGCACCTGAGTTGAGAGAGGGGTGAAATTAGGCAGCTGCTACCATGGCTGAGCAGTCCTATTCATGATCTCCTGTGCTCACCCCACATGGAGAAGGGGTTAGAAAAGGTACCCTGAACCTAGGCTGATCCATGGGGCAGAAGGTGCAGTGGTGCAGTTGTATAGCTCCCCTCCCTCGTCCCCCACCACACACACACTTTGTTTCATGCTTCACCCAAATTTTAAAACCAAGTGCCTGGGAGAGGCAGTGGCATCTCTATTCAGGGAGTGCTGAGACAGTCAATTGACTTGATGACTCATTGTTAGCTCCCTGATAACTGCTAATCTTTCTTCACTCCACAGGTGTTAACAACTATTGTCCTTTCTGATAGTCTTGATGTTCCACTATTCTATCCTTTCTTCTGCAGTCTTTCTGTCTGTTATCCATTTCACAGTCCTTCAGGCTGTCTTCAGCTCTAGCTAAAAACCTTAACTCAGGTATGGAAATGACCAACGGTGAAGTATTGGAGGCACTATCAAAACACTCCAGATTTTTGTGAATCTGAATAAGTGAGGTACATTTAACTATAATGACTACAGGACTAGTGACAAGATACCTTCTGACTATTTTTTGCTTAGTTTGTGTTTTTTTTCAACAAGTAAAATACCTAGCAATTTAGTACACATTCCAATGATCATATACATCTTTTGATCATAAACTGAATAATATAGTGCTAGCCCCCTAGCATATTAGTAAAACTTCTATTTTTTGTTTAATTGGAAAAATGTGTTGTGTTGTGTTATATGTGATAATTTGCTATACCATATGTACCCCACATTTCAAAATCCTAGATCCACCCATGGGTACACTTGTCTGAGAAGTGGGAGATACAAAAGTAGGAATTTAAACCAGATCTTCCACCCAAGATGTGGAAGGTGCTTTTCCATGCTGTTAAGCAAAAGGTGGTGTCTAGTGCCCTCACTATCATTTCAAAAGAGAGCTGTGGCTTCCATCTTATTTTGTGGGGAACCAAAATTGTTGTATGTTCAGTTTGCTTTGAGAAAAACTGCTGAACTGAGCCCCTCAGAGGGGATAGGCATTAGGGCTGTGCGAAATGACAGCATTCCATTTCAACCAGTGTTTTGATGGAACAGCATTTCATTTTGATTTGAAACAGCTCTTCCGTTCCGTTGAAACAGGGTTGAAACAGCGAAACAGTTTTGATGTTTTGCCCATAGGATATAATGGGGAAGGACAAAACTGCATGTAACTTTGCCATTGCTTGCCTGATTTGGATGAATCTTTCAGGAATGGTAGCCCCTTCTGAGGGCATTAAGTTTGCTAAGTTTCAAAGAGTTAGGTTTAGGGGATTTGGGGAAACTGCACCCCAACATTTTGAAAGCAAAACTTGTGTCACGTGTATGTGTTAAGCCATAGTGAGGTAAAAACTGCAGGCATGCTATCCCCTGCAAAGGCCACAAAGCCTGGTAAGTTTCAAGGAGATAGGTGCTGAGGGTTCAGGGAAACTGCACCCCAAAATCTTGAAAGAAATCTGGCTCTTCTCAGCCAGATTGGCTGACCTGCTCCACTGGGCTTTAAACTAAGCCCACCAGGGGACGGGGGGACTACTGCCACTGCTGGCCCACTGAACAACACTTGCAAAGCCAGCTGGCTGAGGCACTTAAGGGAACCCACCCTGCCGCAGACCTGTAATGAACTGTAGGCAATGCTAGGGCCCCCAAGGGGACACTTGTGCACCTATACACAAATGCCAGGAGTTTGGGGAATAAACAGGAGGAATTGTCCTCCTGCTAAATGCAAATAACTATGATGTCATAGGGATAACGGAGACCTGATGGGACTCTACCCATGACTGGGCCATAGGTATACATGGCTATACCCTGTACAGGAGGGACTGAGTGGATGAAAGGGGCGGGGGTGTAGCTCTCTATGTCAAGGAAAGCTACACATCCCTGTAAGCTGACATTGGCACCCATGGTGAACAATTTGAGACCCTCTGGGTTAAAATCTGTGGGGAACACAGCACAGGGGATACTATGGTGGGTGTCTACTACAGACCCCCTACCCAGGGTCAAGACCTTGACCAGGAGTTTGCCAGGGAATTGGCTAAGGTTGCACACTCCCGGTGTATGGTTTTCAGGGGAGACTTTTACTACCCAGACATCTCGTGGGAGGAGCGCTCAGCCAAATCCCAGCAATTGCAAAGCTTTCTCTCATGCATGGATGACCTCTATATGATGCAGGAAGTCCGCAGGCTAATGAGAGGTAAAGCACTGCTCAACCTGGTACTGGCAACTGGGGATGACCTAATCAGTGACCTGTCAATCGAAGGAAAGCTGGATGACAGTGATCACGAACTGATCACCTTCACCATCTGCTTTAAAGCTGGTAAGTCAGTCAGTAATACAGAAACCCTCAACTTCAGGAAAGCTGACTTTGACAAGTTCAGGAGGCTTATGAGGGAGGCCCTAAAGGGCCACAATCCAAAGGAGAGGGGAGTTCAAGATGAGTGGTTGCTTCTTAAGGGAGCAATCCTGGATGCACAAGCAAAGTCTATCCTGTTTCAGAGAAAAGGCAGCAAAAGGGCACAACAGCCTCCTTGACTCTCCAGGGAACTAGTGGACCTCCTGCATCTTAAAAGGAAGACCTACAAAGGATGGAGGACTGGAACTACCAACAAGGAGGAATACTGTGCTCTGGTCCAGACCTGCAGAGAGCAAACCAGGAAAGCCAAGGCTGCGATGGAACTCCAGCTAGCTACAAATATCAAGGACAATAAAAAGTCATTTTTCAGATATGTGGGGAGCCAGAGGAAAAGCAAGGGCAACATTGGACCCCTGCTAAACCAGATGGGACAACTGACAACTGATGCCCATGAAAAAGCAAATTTGTTTAATGGGTACTTTGTGTCAGTATTTCACCAGTCCCATGGGACACCCCTGCCCACTGTGGTTCAGGGAGGCCTGAGTGCAAGAGATTCCTTACCTTCCATCAAAGCTGACCTCATGAAGGAATACCTTGACAGGCTTCAAGTCAGTTGGCTCTAATGGTTTATACCCAAAAGGACTCAAGAAGCTGGCAAGCATCATAGCTCAGCCCCTGGCACAGATCTTTGAGAACTCCTGGTGAAGTGCCTGAAGATTGGAAGAAGGCCAATGTGGTGCCTATCTTCGAGAAAGGAAGGAAAGTAGATTCAGCAAACTAGAGGCCCATCAGCCTGACCTCTATCCTTGGGAAGGTCTTGGAAAAGATTATCAAAGAGGCCATCCTTAACAGACTAGCTGACGGCAATATCCTGAGGGATACCTAGCATGGGTTTGTTGTGGGTAGGTCTTGCTTGACCAAACTCATGTCCTTTTATGACCAGGTTACCTATCACCTGGACAAGGGGGAAGAGATTGATGTCATATATCTTGACTTCAAAAAATCCTTCGATCTGGTATCCCATGATCACCACTTGGCAAAACTGCTAACTGTGGCCTTGACCACGCCATGATCTGCTGGCTGGGGAATTGGCTCCGCGGCAGGACCAAGAGGATGGTGGTTGAAGGAAGTCAATCTTCTTGGTGCCCTGTGACCAGTGGGGTCCCTCAAGGCTCTGTCCTAGGGCCTATCCTTTTCAACATCTTCATCACTGATGTAGACATTGGTGTCAGAAGTGGGTTGGCCAAGTTCGCCAATGACACCAAACTCTGGGGTAAAGCATCTATACCTGAGGACAGGAGGGTGATCCAGGCAGTTCTTGACAGACTTGTGAAACGGGCAGATGAGAACCTGATGGTGTTTATCACCGAAAAATGCAAGGTTCTCCACCCTGGGAAGAAAAACCTGCAGCATGCTTATAGGCTCGGCAGTGCTACGCTGGTTAGCACTACAGATGAAAGGGACTTAGGTGTCATGATTGACCACAAGATGAACATGAGTCTTCCATGTGGTGCTGTGACTGGTAAAGTGAGCAAAACACTGGCTTGCATCCGTAAATGCTTCTCAAGCAAATCCTGCGATGACATTCTCCCATTGTACTCAGCCTTGATGAGGCTGCAGCTGGACTACTGTGTCCAGTTTTGGGCTCCCCAATTCAAAAAGGATGTGGAGAAGCTTGAGAGAGTGCAGAGGAGAGCCATGCACATGATCAGAGGTCAGGAAAACAGACCTTATGACGAGGGGCTGAGATCCATGGGGCTCTTCAGCCTGGAAAAGCGCAGGCTCAGGTAACTCCAGGCACACGTGCCAGAGCATGGCATGTGGGCTGTGGCATGCTTGTTCATCATGCCACAGCCCACCTGGGCTCTGGGCAGCTGCCACTGGCCATGGAGCCAGGGCTTCTTGCAGCAGGTGGCAGGGATGCTGCAAGCCCTGCTGCAAGCAGCTTGGGGTCCATGGCAGACAGCAGCTACCCAGATTCCAGGTTGGCTGTGGCAGGAAGCCAGGAGGCGGCAGGCAATGCACTGGGGTCCAGAGCAAGTACCCAAGCCCTTTTCTTGCTAGGCACCCCAAGGCATGTGTGCAGCTACTGACGCCAAAGAGCCCAGGTTGCTTGCAACAGGTGGTGGGCAGGCTGCAAGCTCTGCTGTGAGCAGCCCAGGCTCCACAGCAGGTGGCAAAAGCCTGCCCAGAGCCTGGGCTGCTTGCAGCAGGCAACCATGAAGGTGCAGGCAGCTGCACTGAGGTCCAGAGCCCCAACCTGGCTCGTTGCTGGTGGCAGCTGCACGCACACCTTGGGGAACACCATGGGGAAGGGGCTGGGGCTGCGCTACCACAACAAGAATCAGGCCTTTCATGGCTCCCTCGTGATCCTCCCCGACACGCCAACATCTTCCCAGGCAAGGTTGCACGGTTTTTTGGCATTCAACCCCAAAACATTGCTGACCCCTCATATGCTGCTTCTGATGCCCAAGATAGGTAAGTTATCTCTTCAAAGCAGTGCAGTGCACAATGGAGACATACCCTGAACATTAGGTGCTGTAAGACAGAGCATTGTTATGTTCAAGGACATTTGCATGGCAGTGTCCTTACAGGCATATTCTGGAGCATTTCCCACTGCACCCCAGAAATGTGTCAGTGAGCCACTCCAGCGAGTGGGCTTAATATGGCCGTTGGTGCTGTTCAAGTAGGAGCTACTAAATGAGTTGTACTTGGGAGCAACCCTTGTCTGTCAGGATACACTAGGGCTTTAATGTATCTACAACCTTTATGAATCTAGCTTCAAGTGCCCTCATATCTTGTCAACATGAACTGGAGTTTAAAGTACTGAGTACCTTGAAGGATCAAGTACCAAATCTCCAAAACATCTCTCTCATAAGTGCACGTGAGATCGTACAGATTAGGTTTTATTTCCAGATAGCACTCTACACTACCTCTTAGTAATATTCCTTTCTAAGGAAGCTTCATATCAAAGAAGAGATGGGATGAAAGTTGTAAAATATTTCACAAATAAAGCTCCGCTGTAATAAAAGTGAAAGGAAGTTCTGTTATTTTTTATAATTCATGCTCTCTATCTACCCTCTCCCTCTGTCTGGCTGTCATTGCTTTAAGTTTGTGTTCCAAGTATGGAAAACTAACATTCTATGTGATATTCCAATTTTACTGCAGCAATTCTCATTGCTGTTTCTGGGAGACAGTGTGAATTTACATGTGTCATTTCCAACTACTTTAATTCAGGTCCCAGTCAGACTATGTTTCTTGTACATTCTCCTTTCTATTTGGCACTAAAAGCAAATATATCTGTCTGAAGAGTAACTTTGAAAGCTGACTACAAAATACCAGAATCTGACAGAGGAGTCCTGAGCTAGAAAAAAAATCTATTATACAATATACACAGCACACAAAGTTAATGTCACCAGCCATACAAGTGATCCATCTTCACATTTTGTACTTGAAGTTTCTGACAATAAAACTTATTTGTAAAACTAGGATGGTTCAGACCATTCTACTTCTATTCTATTTCTATCCCTTGAATTCAGACAAACTTAATATATACTTATATATCAAATTGACATGGTCCGGCAGAAATTTCTTCTCTTCTCTGCCCTCTTCTTCAGCAGTCTCAAATATACTTACTTTTTTCATGTCATTTCTAACTCTGAGGACTCCTTCCCATACTTATCTCTCTGTCTCTCTTGCTCTGTTCATTCTGTGTTTTAACTTCAGCTATTTCCTTGCCATTGTTTCCTTTTCATCTGTCTAGAAGTACTTCTATCTTTCTCATTTCTAACAAAACCTTCTATGACCTCATCTATCTCTGTGTATTGAGCCTTCAAAAGCAGCTATACATTTTGGAGATCAGGTGCTCAAGAATGACCTAAACATTCACCTAAGGACCTGTTGTGGACATGTCTTTGTTTAGTGTATACCTAGGTTCATTCACACTTATGTCTACTAACATTCACTGGCAACATCTCCATTTGTTCCCATGGAATGCAACCCATAGTTTAGGTTCTTTTTAATGCATGCTTACATCCAGCTTAGTGTGAAGATTACTGCTTTGTCATTCACTTTTCAGTTTGGGATCATGTTAAATACAAATTTTATTAATTATAATTTCTAAAGTCAAGTAGAAACTAGATACTGTTACATGAAAGATCTGATGGGCGCAGACAGTGAAGAATATCTCCGTAGAAAAATCTAGGAACTACAATTCACAACTAAGACAAATATTTTATCCAAACTGACTAGGGAATAAACTCTATTAAAACTGAAATTAAAGTAGAACAAAGGGAATACAAAATAAAAGGGAAGAGCAGAGAAACTTCATCAGAAGTTTGAAGGTGGGGTTTCTTTTTAGATACTACAAGAAAGTCTTTATCACATGCGGTACCTATATTAAATGTAGGCTTTTTCTGTGGGCACCTTGGGTAAATTAACGCTATGGAGTACAAGCATGGCATAGAGATACTGCAGCCTGAATGAGATAATTTAGGTGCCAGAAGCTAGTGTAGCCAATTAACTGGGGTGGATCACCATGCTAATATACCTATAATCTAATTAGCTCATTTAGAGTTAGTTTGGGTTATTTCCACACTGCATCATGTTGTATTGATTTATATAGAGGCTAATCTAACAAGGCATACTAGAGTTAAATAGATTACTATAATAGATAGCTCTGTTTTTATGATAAACAAAAGACCTACTAAAGTGATGTTGGTTATATCAAGACACTGTTCTTCTATCAAGAAACAGTGCAAAAACATTTCCCTACCAATTCTCCTCTCCACTGTGCTTTAATTGGATGCTATTTTAGTTATTTATAGTACCTGAGTAACTCTAACATTGGACTGCATGTGTAAATTACGTGGCTATTTATTATTTATCTATTAATTTTATTGTTATTGTGTAGTGAAAGTCCCGGTCAGGACTACCCCGTCTCATAAGTACTACTGAATAGAGTCCAAAGAGCTTTAGATGTGAAGATTAGCTTTATTTATAAAATCGTGCCATTAGAGGTCAAATTTTTCCATTTAGAAAAATATGACCAAGAATGCCAAACTTTCTGTTGTAAAGACAAACCAAGTCTATACCAGAAAACAGTTTGTGGAATTACTATTCTGGTTCCTGAACAAACCAACATTGTAATGCCAATGTAGCTGTTCCACACTTGGAGGTCTGCCATCTTGGCATCTGGTGACCGCTTTGTGGTCTGACTCACCCACCAGCTTTTCCCTGGCTCCCACCTCACCTCCAGTCTCACCCCTGCCATGACTTTGATGTTATCTTGGTTTGTTGGGGAGGTAGACCCTGGAGCCAGAGGTAGCCTTGCTGGTCAGCTCTGTCTTTTCCAGCTAGGTCCACTCTACATGGGACCTATGCTCTCCCCTTAAATGCTTCCCCTTTAAGGGTATGCTCCCTCAGGCTTCTGAACCCCTCCCTGTCAGGGCTTCAGCCATCACAGCCTTGCCCCCTTTTTATCTAGCTGCATCCTCAGCCTTGGTCCACTGTCTAAGATCTCAGCTCCCGGGCATCAGCCCCGATTTGGCAGCAGCCTCTCCTGAGACTCCTGTTTCACCCTCACCCCATCTAGCTTGAGGCTATCTTCTGCTGTACCACCCAGGCACCCCATCCCATGGCCTCATCCTCCTTTGTAGGCAGAACTTGCTCCTCTGGTCTTAAGTTCAAAATAGAACATAAACACAAGCAAGCCACTTCAAAAACAAAAAGTCTCCTTCACTCAGGGTTAATGGTGCCTGTCTGATCAGAGACTGGATTGATATGCCCAGCCTTCTTCCACCCGTGTGACTGGACCTCCTGTACCTGGGGACTAGGGGCAGCTAATTGCCTCATTAACCGCCTGGCCTTTTTAGTCTTTGGCTCAGGCCACCTGCAATGCTACTCTTTGCTGCCCTTTCTAGCCTGGGGTTTCCTTCCTGCTTCTATCTTCCTAGTAACCACCCTGGCAATCTTCAAAAAGCATCTTGATGCCCATCTTGCTCAGGTCAGCTGACCCCAGCAGTCTTTCCTGCCCAAGTGCAGAAGGCTGGATCCAATGATCTGTACAGTCCTTCCAGCCCCTAACAACTATGAAACTAGGAAACAAGGACAGAGGTTTCCTGCTACAGTAATCATATCTAAATGTAGAGCTTTGGCCTGGGTAGAACTATTCAGGGTAGGAGGAACTCCTAAAAGTCCTAGCTATAAGGTCAAGGAAATTGTCAAGGAGGGAATTTAATTCTTGGCAGGATTTCCCATTAGAAGAAATCTGGATCAAAACAGATGCAGCCCTGAATGACTAGTTGCCAAAATGGATAGGGCACTGTATTCTGGGATTAATCCATGTAAGGGCTAATATAAGAGTAAAGTGTTATTCCCAGAGGATGCTCAGAGACAGAATGGTGCCTCCAGCATCTTATGACACTGCTAGATGAGCAAATGGAACTTACCTACTAAATGTCCTGTTTAGTGAAGTTGCTTCTGGGCATACTCAGCTGTGTTGTGGAAAGCTGTCACAGTCCCTCCTTTTCTCCTTCCCCACAACCTTTGTGTGACCTCACTGACACCTGAAGAGAACACTCCAGACATTGCATTTTGACTCCTATGTTCCCCGAGGGTAACAGAGCCTTCTTATGCTCTTTCCTTATGCCCATCTGCACGGCAGCTGGAAGCAATCTGGGGCCCAAAACAATGTGAAACATTTCATTTCCAAAGCACAAAAAAGGGTATAAATGAGAGTGAACGAAACAGTGAAAAATAATGGGAATCAGTTCTTAAAGCTTCTAGGACTAAACATATTTACATGGGAATTAAATAGGACTAATTTATAAGGATAAAATATTTGAAATTGGGGCAAAAGTCTCGCTATGATAGAAATCATCTCTATGGTTACCCTAGTTAGATTCCACCTAACATTAATTGAAATTCTGCATGCATGAAGAACAGGCTACTGGAATCTAAGTCCACTATGTGGGTCTCAGGGGAGACTTTCCTTAGGTTTTATATAAGTGAGCTATGAAGCTGATACTTTTTGATTATCACTTAGATTACAGAAGTGGTCATTACGAATATCCAGAGTGATTCAGTTTGCATTACAGGATGTGTAAAAAAATTATAAGAAACATGTTTTTGTTGAATAAACAGAGCATAGCTGGGCAGCTCCATGCCCTGGTGGTACAGCTATTTTTGCTGTTATCTCAGTTGCACACCTCTTATTTAAGCTACTGTGTACAAATATTGGATTGAAGTCTAGGGAAATTCACACATGCTCTTTAGGACATGTATTTTATTTGCCTTTTATCCCTGATTTAAAAATGACTTATTTAATTTGGGCAAAACTTGGTTGAATTTGTTTCAAAGCTTAATGCAAAAAATTAGATCTGAAATTAAGCGTTTAACTTAATCATATTAAGTCTAAACATTTTGCCTTTAATGCCTTAGATTCTCTACATAGACATCCTCAGACATAGACACAGCTTTAAATGTTTTCGATACAAACCTCAAGGTACCAGGTAGCTTGAAAATGCTGTGATGGTGGGGCAGATGGAGTGTTACACAGGAGCGCGGGGGCGAGGGTTCCCAGAGCACTCAGCAGCAGACCCGGAAGTGGACCAGAAGCAGTTCTGGTTCACTTTTGGATCTGCCGGGGAGTGCACTGGGGGGGCCCCCTGTCCCTCCCCGGCTCAGTAACTGGTGCCTCCTGGGTCTGGGGGGCCACCCAGGGTCCCCCCATGGCCTATTGCTGAGTCAGGAGGGGGGGTGTGGGGGGAGGGAGGGCCCTGCGTGCTCCCTGGCAGACTCGGAAGTGGACCAGAAGTACTTCTGGTCCACTTCCAGGTTTGCTGCTAAGCATGTGCCCCGCCCCCACTCCTGTGGGACGTTCCATCCATCCCACCATTGCATCATTCACGAGCCACCCCTGGTACCTCAAGGTATGTAGAAAAAACATTTAAAGCTGTGCCTATGGCCGGAATGCTGATTGTCTGAATCAGCATACAATCTTTAGATTCGGATTTAGATGAATTGAATTGGGGACCATGATCTAAATCAACGAATTCAATCACTGTCCCAGATTTGGGCTTAATCTGAATCTAAATTGAATACAGCCCATTTCGTACAACCCTATCATCTGGCACTATTGTTTCAGGCTGTGTACAGGCTCAAACATACGGGTGATTCCTAGGTCATGTTTTTAAGAACCCATGTAGGTTAGAGAGATAATTACTTTTAATGAGAGATAGTACTGTGGTCTCACTGTGTAACTCCAAGAGCTGAGGCCTGAGGCATGGGCCTGCAATACCTTTTAATCAGACCCTGTGATGTTTCCCTAGGAAAGGGTCCTGCATTGTTCCCTAAGCTGATGAGCTGAACGCTTAATGACACTCACTCATTTTCTTTCTATCTTTCTGGCCACCTATTAAAAACAGTTATAGACTCTTTCTTTTCTGCATTGTTGATTTCTTCTTGCTACCTCTAGGGAAAAAAACCCAACAACCCCTATGTTTCTACATATTTGGACAGATAAAATAGTTTGACCTTTCACAGGGTTTGGCCTTTATTAAAACCATGTGAATTAGGTGAAGTCTGCTCCCTTTCAAGGTAATTGGATTAATGCGAACGTTTTCAGTGTCTGCTTCAAGCCAGTATAAATGGTCTGACATTAAATGAGGTTAAAAAGCCTCCTATAAACTACCACTGCTGTTATTAAATTTAATTAAGATAGAACAGCAGGCAATTTAAATGGGAAAGTGTTGCACAAAAATGGCACTACAGAAAAATGATTCTGATATTGTCATTAAAGCTAATTGGAAGCAGCGGTTTCTAAATGACAATGTAATTAACACGCTAATGAATACCATATTAGGATTGTTATTAACAATGAAATTTGCAAACATACATGAAAAACCAGTTAGGGATATCATATTATTACTGATATTACAAATTTAAAAAAACCCAACCATCTTCAGACAAATTATACAGAATTTTATCAGCTGGTAATGCACTCTAACTGAACAGCAGTAATAAAACCTTTTACCCTCTCACCTTTCACTTCCAGCAAATTAAGTGATAATTGCTACATATTAGCTATAACGTGTGCATTTTGAGTAAATTGGCTGTTCTGATATTTCTGCACAAACTTAACCAAGGAAATGTTTTTAGAAGGTAACAATCAAATGAGAAGGAAACCACATGAATGCACCATTAAGTCACCATGATGCATGCAACCTGTGTAGCCAAGTTAATCATTCTGTAAAAACAAACCACACTTGGGATTCATCACTAAACAAACATTCTGCACATTTGAACAGAAAGGTTCTGTTAAATTAAGCTAATGCTACTTTATGCATAAATGAAATTATTTATCAGAGAAAGGTGACATGCTCAGTCTTTAATAAGAGGTTTTGGGCGGTCTATTTTTCCTGAACCCCCCGCTAAGTAACAGATGGAATCGTGGCTCAGATCTTAGTGATCAACCTGTGCATGGCAACTTGCCATTGTTTTAAAGTTTGAAAAAAGGAAAGGCCTTTTTAAGGAGGGGGATGCTAAATTAAGAGTTCTGAGTGGGAGAAAAACAAGAGGGAAAACTTGTACCTACAGGAAGCAAGTAACAAAAAGATACGTCTTTCAGATTAAAGGTTATACTGCCTTGAAGATCATATATATATATATATATATATATTTGATGTGGTTATATGATTGTGTTCATGAAGAGGAAAGAAACAAAATAGCTACTTCGGAGCACAGTTCTGGTTTTTTGGCCTGAAAATCAGACAGAAATAAGGTAGCAAGAAAATAATCGTGTAGGAGATTTCCTGTATTTCCTGATCTTAGGGGGTCTGGAATGCCACAAGAATACAGTTTAAAGATAAAAGAGTCAGAAAATGACCAACTAGTGTCAATGACATTTTCAAAACTGACTTAGCATCTGTGGATAAATCTACAGAGGTTTTTTTTTTTAGATAGGGTAATATTTAGATCTGTCAGCCTCGGTTGCCACCAGGGGCAGATCCAGGCAGAGTACACTGATGCACTTGCACCCCCTTTTCATTCCTGGCTCCACCCAAAGTTTAAAACCAATTGCTTGGCAGTGCCAGCAGCATTTCTAGTCGGGCAGTGTTGATGGAGTCCATTGACTTCATGGTTCATTATAAACTACCAGATCCCTTCTAAACTCTTCATTCCACAGTAATGACCCTCTCTTCTTTTTCATGGTCTTGATGTTCCAATCAAGATAGCCTTTGTTCCACCATTCTGCTCTCTGTCAGCTCTTCTTGGTAATGAAGCTCCTATTTCATAGCCTTGCAGGTTGTTTTCAGCTCACTCCAATGAAGCTGTATTTGGTTCAATCTTAAACTGAATAATACAGCCCTAGGCCCCTAGCATACTAGCAAAGCTTCTAGTTTCTTTTTAACTGGAAATAAATGTGTGCTGCGCTATACATGATGATGCACCTCACCATCTGCAGCCCTTCTGAAACTTCTAAATCCACCCATGGCTGCCACCTACAAATTGCTACTTATTCAGGTTTCTGTCAATAGGGATGAAACCATGTAAGTTCAGATGCTAGTGCTTTTCAGTGCCCTAGCTTATGCATAAACTCTCACCTAGGACATGAAAGAATCAGTCTCTGCTCTAAAGAAAAACTATTTATATACAGTAGAACAGCTTCACTAGGATAATAACTGATACATGTTAGTTTAGTCAATAGGGCACTTTTGCGCTAGGGTAATCAGTTTCATTCTATGGCATAATTTGATGCCCTAGGTGGCATGGTGGAGGGGAGGGGGGGAAGGAGGGAAGCAAGTGCTTACCTCTCTATGCAGGGGCTGTTGCAGCTCTGGTGATGGCGCAGCCCCAGACATCTCAGTAAAATCTTCCCAAACACAGGCTGCTGCAGTAGTGGCAGCAGTGATGGCATAGGCTCCATGGGAGTTGCCATTCTGATGCCCCTCTGAATCAGTGCCGACGGTTGATGCCTCACATGCTGCTCCACAAATTACACTACTAATTTTATGTCTTTGTTCCAAACCAGACAGAGTGGGAAACTGAGATCAGGTGCGTGCTGTAAGGATCAAGAAATTAGCAATAGAGTAAGGAACAAGGAGTCTCTTTGTCTTGCTGGAAAGAGAAGGTACCTAATTCCGGAAGAGGATGAATCCCAAGTAGGGATAGCCACCTGACTTTTAGAAACTGGCATCAGAATCTGTCAAAACTTGAAACTATATACAGAGATGGATAAAACCACTATGATTTGGGTGTCAGCATCTCTCACCATTTTGTGAAAATAACTGGTTAGGAACAGATGTTGCATTTGTACCTGGACAAATTGTGTGAATGTTTATCCCCAGACAGGAATGTCACTGGATTGGCATGCATACACGCTGCCCTTCTAATCAGGATATAGCGGGTAACTGAATGCACTGCTGCTTTTCTGCCATTGATTCAGTGATGTAATCCTGGCACAACAGTTCAGCTGGGATTACATCATTGCTAATATATTAATGCTTACAGTATTTTGTAATGTCCAGGGATAAACTGATAGTACTTCTTATCCTATGAACCTTTTTAGGATTCAATCTTGGGACAGCAGACATACACATCTGAATGACTGCACTTTGTCCTGGAATAAAACGTTTTACCCTGAGACAAATGTGACCTCTGTTTGTAGCCTTTATGTATCTATGATGGGAAAAAATATCTGTAAATATCAGTGGTATCACAAAAGATAACACTGGTTTCATAATACATACTTCAATGAAATAGGAAACAACGTTTCCTGATCCCCAAGGGGAGGGAGATATGAAGGACTGAATCAGTCAGCTTCCTTAGGAATATTTCAGTGTGTTGAAATGGTTTAGCCCCAGGGCATTCTGGAACTAGAAGTAAGCATCTAAAAGTGCTGTCTGATATCACTGGTGATACTAGGGAAGTTCATGCAGTAGCACAGGGTGTCATAGGATGCCTGCAGATGTGTAGGGGTGCTGCTCCAATGTGCTGTAATTAGAACGCTTTGGAGCAAACTCGATTAATCGAATGCTGGAGCATTCTAATTAGTGCACTCCAGGTAGCCTCTGCGTCTCATGTATCATCATCCCTGCACTTCAAAATGGTGGCGGGGGCACTTTAACTACAGCTTGTTTGACAAGTTTTAGTTAAAACACCACTGCTGCCATTTTGAAGCACCAGGATGCTGATACACAAGACATTGTGGGCTCTTTAATTAGAATGGCTCTGAGAGCCATTCTAATTAAAGTGCCTACCATCACCCTCGGGAGCACTTGTAAAAATGCCCTTAGAAACTAATTGAATATAGCTAAGTTAATAGTTTATTGAACTTGAAATTGTGTATTAGATTAATATAGATTACTATGTTTGCCTGGGGAAAGAAGATGTGAGAAACAGTACTTTTAAGTGGTTCTTGCAAGAAAGAGCTAGCAGGAACCTGTCATGCTATGCAAAGGATCATGGTGTGATGAGCCATTCTTGCTCAAAAATGGAATGAAGCAGAACTCTGTCAGATCCAAGTGGTTTTAGCCTATCCAAATAATCTAATTTCATCCTCCTACAGATTGGAAACAGGCAAACATTATTCCAATAGGGACTAGAAAGAAGAGTAAACATATAAACGAGGATTTAATGAGTAAATTTCTAGGAAAAACTTCAACCAAATTTGAAACATGGGACCAGATCCTAACCTGCCTGTTAAGTGCTTAAGGATATGTATGCAATTAAATGTGACCTTTCTTTGCACTTCCCAACTCCCTCAAAAAACAATGTGTGTACTTTTGTAACATACTGACTTCCTAATCTTAACACAAAATATTATGAGTAATAGGCTATGCTAAATATTGTAACAAATTGATAACTCAGAGAAAAGTACAACATGGCCTCAAGTGCGAAATTAATTGCAACGGGAATGAGATCAGATCTAATATAAAGCAGTCTTCCCATCATATTAATAACCTTCAATCAGAAGTATCAATTAGAAAAAATAATGACAATCGGTGCTGCCTAGAAAATAGCAAGTGCTATTCTTGGCTACCAGTTACCATTGTTACGTTCTACTAGCTTGCTTGTCATTCTGTGGCCCATATCATTTTTTTCAAACTGCAGTATCTCTCATGATCATTAGATTGGAGTGTCATGGTACCAAATGTTCCCAGACACAGAGAGGGTCTCTGCTGCAATATGCCACAGGGTTTTGCACTGGTTAGGAACCCTAGTCAATATTTCAACTGGAAAGTCATATTATCTATACCAGCATTATTCAATAGGCAATTTGTCTTAAGATACTGAATATTCTTTTATGTATCTGAAGCATGTCTAAACTTTTGAACTTAACTTTCAGAAACATTAAATCACAACACACTTAACAAAATTTACCCTTTTTCTGACCTTGAAGTCTGTTTCCATTTCCTTTTATACAGCTTTTTTACCCTTTTCCCATTGTGCAACAATGCTCATATATTTGCCTGGTATGCTGTGTGATTTCAGTGTTCCATAGTGAATTGGGTCAAAGGTTTTAAAGAAACTAATTGAGTTAGTATTGGTTTTTGGAACACACATCTTTTCAAAGCTTTGAAGATATGATCTGCATATCTCCTAAGCCACCCTACTAATCCACCACAGAGGATAGTCTACTCTTCAAATTCAGCATTTTTTGGTGTCCTGTAATTGCTAGATGTGTGGATCTTCCATAAATCTACTTTGAGAAGACCAGGTTAATGATTTCATTCACATGGCCATCTTCCCACATTTTGACCCTATAGTTTTAAAAGTGTTTCCATCTTCCCTCATGACAGTGCTTTAAGATGAGTTTGTGCTCAGAAAAAAGAACACTTTATTAAGCTGAGACTTCAGTATAAACATCCACTCCTTATATGCCTATTTTATAGAACCATAGGTCAATATAGTCATTGAATAGAAAACCATGTAATCTTTTTCCTCAAATATGAGCACAATTTCCTAACAAGCTAAAATTCCAAAGTCTTTATTAGTGTTTGTGGTTGTTTATAGTGGCAGAAAGGACATACCAAATTTTTCAAATATAACTTCAATTTATATTAGCTCATGACCTAGCCTTAGGCCAGCTTTATGTAGCTGGCAAATGGACAACGTCTTATTTTAACTTTAAAAAGTGAACAAACTTGCTATGAAGGCTTTACTAATGAAGAATAAATGTGGAACATCTCAATATAAATTTTAAAATGATCTTCTGCCCTTTGATAATTTGAAGATCTCTGTTTTTTTTCAACCATGGAATATTTTACAATGGAGAATGAGTTAAGTGTGACTGTTAAGCCAAACAATATCGTAGAAGAAAAAGCTAAGCCTATGGAAGAATAAAAAGATGAAAATAGGTCTAAATTTCCAGGAGATATTATTAAAAAGAGATAATTGATTCTGCACTCATTATAAAATATCTGAACATCACAAAAGTGTGTAAACATTGTTTGTTTCCTATTCATAACTTAATGTCCCACTATGTTCTCTCATCCCCCCTTATGCTTCATAAAAGGAAGAATACACTGCTGCTACCTGATGAGTTTAAATATTTGTGGCAGACAAGAGGTTGCATCACAAACTCCCCTCCAGAACAGAAGGGGCATAAAATAATCATTAGCATGCCAATTACAGAGGAAAATACCAAGAATAGGCTTGATGATCAACTCTCCTTGCACCCTAGATCAAGATTTGAGGTTAATCATTTGAACATCTTATGTAACGTCACTCTAAGAGTGAAACCTGTTAAGGGCATACACCATGTTAAGGGCACTTAAAATGCGAGCATCTACCCATTACAGCTCATTAACTCATGCTAAAAGCCCTCAGAATGTTTCAAAGTTATGATACTTGAGCCGAGGGTTAACTCTGAGCCAAGCTACCCAGCTCATGTCAAGGTAACCAGTTTGCCTCATGGAGATAAAACTTTACAGTCCTACAGCATCCCAGAATGAATCATTCCCAGCCCTCTGCCCCCCAATCCCCTAACCCACATACACCGAGAGCAGGGATAGAGCCCAGGTATCCTGGCTTCTAGCCACACCCCTGCTTGCCAGCCCTCTAGTGACAAGTCAGAGCTGTGCAGGGAAAAAAAATTGGTATTAACACTTAATACACTTAACACTACTTACAGAATATTCTGACTTTAACACTGCTAAACATTCCACAGATTTAGTATAGTCGAAGTATAACATGTAACTTCACTCTTAGTGCTATCACTAAAGCACCTTTAAGGAGCAGTAAACTGCAGTTCAAACAATACAGAATAATTGTAAAAGAAGGACATGCCAAATTCTCAGGAGGGCAGGATACTGGAGCTATATAAAGAAAAGAGATGTTGTAGCCAGGTAGCAGGGAAATTGCCTGTGTACCTAGATGAAGAGGGAAGTTGTTCTGTGCTCTTCTTTTCAGACTCTTATTCTTATGATGTTAAAATCATTGTAAAATCCACTTCTCTTAAGACCCCTAAGTTCATTAGGGGCTTTTTCATTCAGTTTTTGCTACCTATTATATACTTTGGTCCCTGCTTATCTACAGGCATTTGTTACAAACACCAGACACTAAATTGCCAGTTAAATTATAAATAGGGGAGAAGTGGAAAGAGTATTCCATATTTTATTTCATATTAGACCTAAGAAAACATAAGGCAAGTGCTGACTCACTGTACCCATTCTTCACTAGCCATATTAAATGAGATTGCCCTTTTTCCTTTATTCCATGTGGTAGCATGTGCTTTGACATTAGAAAACTGGTTATTAAATTGCTATCAATTTATTTGTTGGCAAATTTTTGGGGGTGTCAAGTTTTTTGAACCAATTAACAGAAGCATTTAATCACACTGTTTATAGAGTAGGGGTATCAAACTTATCTTGCTTGCAGGGACCAAGTGCAGGACCACAGTCCACAGGCCAGATGAATGGTGTGGGGTCAGCCCTGTGGGCCCATGCCCCCCCTTTTCCTCCATCCTCACATGTGGGATTCAGTGCTCATGTTGCCTGCTCTGGCCAGTTTGGGACTGCACCATAGATAGTGCCCATTCTGGCCAGATTGGGAAGCCAGTTGCACACAGTATCTACTCTGGCTGTTTCAGAACATGGCATGTATTAGAGTGGGTGCCACATACAGTACAGTCCCAGATGGGTGCCGTGAGCACTGGAAATGGCACATTGGTGGATTCCCAGACTGGCCCTGGATGAAGCCAGCACCAGGGTCAGATGATATGGCACCACAGGTGGTATCCAGCCTTCAGGCCTTTTCTTTGACACCCCTACTATGAAGCAACAAGGATATACATTGCTTGATTCACCATATGTTAGTTTAAAAGCCACACTCCAAGGTCAATCTATAATGATTGCTGTGTCTTTTGTAGCTTTCACCCAGACCTTAACTTTCCCATTTGTATTGCATTCCAAAGTAAACTTGTGTGGCAAAGGAAACATCCCATAACTTATGGGCCATAAGCACTAACTCTTACAAGTATCACTTTATACTTCTGAAAGTATAGCCTCAAACATTTAGTGTCTATAACTGCTCACAGCAGTCTCAGCTGGTAATTCAGTGTTTTGGCATTGTGCAGCTCTTATTCTTATGCCCATCGAGTTGGAAACAGATAAAGTACAGAGCAAATCTCTTGCCATCACCATACACACTGGCTGATCACCGAACATCATTATTTCATAGATTTCATAAACATTCAGACTGGAAGGGACCCCAGAGGATCACTGAGTCCAGCCCCCTGCCCCAGGGGCAGAAAGTCAGCAGGGATCATAGGATCCCAGCAACATAAGCATCCAAATGCGTCTTGAAGGTGTTCAAAGTGGGTGCCTGAACCACCTCCGGCGGCAGTCTATTCCAAACCTTGGGGGCTTGGACAGTAAAGAAGTTCTTCCTTATGCCCAGCCTGAATTGGTTGCAGCAGAGTTTGTGACAGTTCGATCTTGTCATCCCTTGGGGTGGTCTGGTGAACAGATGTTCCCCCAGATCCTGGTGAACACCCCTGATAAACTCATAGGTGGCCACCAGATCGCCCCTGAGCCTGTGGTTTTCCAGGCTGAAGACTCCCATGGCTCTCAGCCTGTCATCATAAGGTGTGTTTTCTTGATCTCTGATCATGCGCGTGGCTCTCCTTTGCACTCTCTCAAGCTTCTCCACATCTTTTTTGAATTGTGGAGCCCAAAACTGGACTCAGTACTGCAGCTGCGGCCTCACCAATGCTGAGTACAATGGGAGAATGACGTCCCAGGATTTGCTTGAGAAGCATCTATGGATGCAAGCCAACGTTGTGCTCGCTTTACTAGCCCCAGCATCACATTGAAGGCTCATGTTCATCTTGTGGTCAATCATGATCCTGAAGTCCCTTTCATCTGTAGTGCTAACCAGCGTAGCACTGCTGAGCCTATAAGCATGCTGTAACTTTTTCCTCCCAAGGTGGAGAACCTTGCATTTTTTGGTGTTAAACACCATCAGGTTCTCTTCTCATCTGTCCATTTCATGAGCCTGTCAAGATCTGCCTGGATCACCCTTCTGTCCTCAGGTGTGGATCCTTTACCCCAGAGTTTGGTGTTGTCGGTGAACTTGGCCAGCCTGCATTTGACACCAATGTCCACATCATTGATGAAGATGTTAAAAAGTATAGGCCCTAGGACAGAGCCTTTCGGGACCCCACTGGTCACCATACACTATGGTGCACCATTGGCTTGGATTTTAAAAAACACCAGCTAGTACTTTGTTCACGGCTGGGTGCAACCATCAAAAAGCAACCACGACACATATGTTCACTACTGGCAGACTTTTATTGGTACACAGTGGATGATTCTGCATGAGATGCTTTACTGTGCGGTAGTTTAGTCTACTGCACAGTAAAACATCACCATCTACGTGTACACAGCATTTATGATCCAGTAAACTAATTTACAGTTAGTTAGTACCTGTAAATGCAGGTATTAGATTAACTGTGCAGTAAGTACTGCACAGAAGTGCATGTACAGACACTGACTGGGAGCAAATTTGCTCTAGGGTAGCCACACCACCAGGGTCCCAGCATCCTGCTTGTGCCAGAGCCACAGGGTTGGGAGTTTCTTCTGTCCTGTAGCAAGGATAGCTCTTTGCCTGTCTCAGCCTGGCCTTTAGACCCCTGGCCTGACCCTTGGGCCTGTGCCAGCTACTGCCAGCCCCTGGGCATTGGGCCTCAGAGGCATGGTCCCATGCCACCCACAGACCCCAGATCTGCCCCCCAGAGCCTGTTTTATCACCTGGCTGCCTCCCAGGCACTGTGCCCCTCTATTGTAGGATTGTGGCAAGCACCTGCAGCAGCTGGAGTCTCTGGCTTAGGCCCCAAGTTCTGTCAAAGGACCCAAGATGGCAGCTTCACTAATGCCACATTCAGCGTCCCAGGGCCCCAGCTGGACAGAGGGAGGGACTGCTGACCTTTCTGCACTGTGAGGTGATGCCAAGGTACAAAGCCAGTTTTCCCAGGGTGGCTCAAATGCCCACGTATATGACCATGGCAGCCCACATGCAGGAGCATGGCCATCCGTGATCTGTGTGGCAGTGCCATATAAAGGCCAAGACCCTGTGGATCCAGTGGTTCTGTCATGGACCACAGCTACCAGTCTGGAGCTACCTGCAGGCCCATGTCTTTTATGCAGCAGCTGAACCATATCCTGGTTCCCAAGGACCCTGGGTGCAGCCACACAATGTATTCCAGCACAGGTGGCCTGCTGACTCCAGGTGTAAAATCTTTGAGTTCATAGATTCATAGATACTAGGGTCAGAAGGGACCTCAACAGAACATCAAGTCTGACCCCCTGCATAGGCAGGAAAGAGTGCTGCTGTCAGATGATCCCAGCCAGATGCCTGTCCAGCCTTCTTTTAAAGACCCCCAAGCTAGGGGAGAGCACCACCCCCTTTGGAAGCCCATTCCAAATGTTGGCCATCCTTACCATGAAGGAAGTTTTTCCTGATGTCCAGCCTAAAACTACTCTCTGTCAGTTTGTGACCATTGTTCCTTATTACCCCAAGAGGTGTCCTGGTGAACAGAGCATCTCCGATCCCTTGCTGCGTCCCCCTAATGAATTTGTAGGTGGCCACAAGATCACCTCTCAGCTTTCTCTTGAGGAGGCTGAAGAGGTCCAGGTCCCTCAATCTCTCCCCATAGGGCTTGTCCTATCAGCCCCTGGCTATATCAGTGGGCCTTCTCTGGAGCCTCTCAAGTCTACCAATATCCTTCTTGAAGTATGATACCGAAAACTGGACGCAATACTCCAACTGTGGTCTGACCAATGCTGCATGTAGGGGACGTATCACCTCCTTGGCTCTATTTGTCATGCATCTGCTGAGTTAATATATGCTTATTTGTGATTTCCTACTCACTATGCTAGGCAGCCAGAACACATATTGTATTTATTTCTTTTATGATTTCAGCAGTATCCAATCACCTATTTTACCTATTGCAATTCATTTATTAAAATCTTCTAATTATATTTACTACTTTTGCATTTGCTACATGATTTTTATCAGTTTCTATTATTAAATGAAAAAATCACTAGTGTTGGCATTCTGAACCTAACATTCATACAAGGTTTTTCTTCAGTCCGTGAAACTCCATCTCTTTCACTCAAACACTACACAGATGCAGTATTTTTATGACCCTTATATAATCTGAATTCTACCAACTACTTACTGCTGCCCCATTGAACTTAAATACATACATTTTAATTCAACTGCTGGTGTAAACTGCATCTCCTTGTTGCTTCTGTGATTTCCTTTCAAAGACACCATTTAAAGATGTTTATATCAGGCAGTTTGAAGGGCTGTTCCTCAAAAACAGGATTAAACACTTGTGAATTCAGGAACCAAAACTCAAATCTCAAATTAAATTTCAAACCAATGTCTTTCCTGTCCAGAAGGTGCCAAAAATAGCCATCTCCACTGTGCAAAAATCCAGAATCCTGTTTTCCTCCCAGAGTGCCAAAAATCCCAGCTTTATAGACAAAACGATCAGTTGTATATGAGATTCCTAGGGCCCTAGCTTTTGTTGAAGCTCTACTGAAATACATAGAAGGTTTGAGTAGATATGATATAGAATGTCAAGAGCAGTGATATTCAACCAAGCACCCTGGGGTGCAGTGAGATCTTTTTTAAGAGTGTTGTGGGGTGCTCCTCAATATTTTTACTGTTAGGTATCCAAGTGCCTAAACACAATTCACATGATAAACCCAGAGACTTCAAATAGAAATCCATAGTGTTAAAAACATTCTGACCTAATGTGGTCTTCCTGAGTTCTTTGGTACAGAAGAATTGTTCTGTTATTTTTACATACTGAAAATGAGTGAAAGTAAATAGACAGAATTTTATGAGGGATACTCTAAGTCTACAAAGGCTGAGAACCTGTGGGCCAGAGGGAAATAAATGAAATATCCAAGGATTCTTAATTTTAATGGGCTTGTAGAGAGGGGTTTTGTGGTAAGACAAGAAACTACTGAAATTCCCCTAGTAACTGAGGAATTTCACAATACATTGAAATGATTGCAAAAAGAATGAACTCTTAACTCATGACAGTGAGTCCATTTTTCTTCTTATTTACTGGTATACAGCTACAATTATATGAACTAAAGATATGTGTGCATTACAAAACAACTACTTGGTATTGTAATTTCATAGGCCTATGAACTGAGTATCATTGTTACCTCAATTATGTGATATATTTCAGGATTAGGATCCTGTCTATTTTCTTCCTTCAGGCTGTGTTTAGAACAATTTAGAGACATTAAAGTGAAACATATGGAGAAAATATTTTCTTGTGTTTTCTTTAAGAAATGTCACTTCTATTTACCATTTCATATTAAAATGTATTTAATAAGTCATCACTTATACATGCCCAAGAAATCAAGGCTTTGAAGTACCTCTAATCCTGGGTTTTGTTTTTTTTCCCTCCTAGAATTTAGTCTTCCTTAACAAGAAAAACAGTTATTTTACAATTAGACTGGTGTTTCTGTTCTGTTTTACCAACTATCAATTCATATGTTTAACAATGCCTTATTCTGGAAAGGAAGAGTCAATAAGAATGACAATGTTTTTCAAAGAACTTAAAATGAAAGAATAATTATATGACGATACAGTCAATATAAAAAAATAAGAGTGATCAAAACTAGAGAATGAGCATATTCTACTATGCTCATTAATGCATTTTGTTCTTCAAGGAATCCAAATGAAATGAGTAGCACTCCTATCAGGATAAGCTGATATTCATGAATAATAGATGCTGAAGTGGGCTCTGGGACAATATGAGCAATAACAGACACTTATAAAAAATGGCACTACTGAGAACTATATACCATCCTATAAGAGTGCAATTTAAATGACTGATGGCCAGTTCTTGATAGTAAATTATCAATCAGTACTTTTTCATCAGTCATTCAAGCTTTAGGATACTCTCAGTGGTCTCAGCGTTTTCCAGGTTATATGTGTAGCGCTTATTCAGATCCTGTGAGGCAAGAACACAGTCATTTAATGTACTCCATGGTATACTTGAGAGGGAGGAGGCCACACATATTCTTATTACAAGTATGCCTGCATACAAAGAACCAAAATTAGGCTGTAGACTACAGAAACACAATGGAAAGAGCTAGGAGTGTTAGTAGTCGTATGGCTTCAGCAGGTTTAGGTCTGTATGGGGAAGGGTTTGGAAGGGCTAAGGAAAACTTCTTATCCAAAACCTTCCACAACTTTGATATTCATGTTAGCTTCACCCAAGAGTGGAACTGGGGGTGAGAAGGTGGGAGGCAGTGCAGTAGTGCATTTTCACCCCTTTTGATTCCTGCTCTACCCAACTTTTAAAACCAACTGCCTGGGAAGGGCAGTAGCATTCAGGTAGCACTGAGAGAGTCAATTGACTCAGTGACTCAGTATCATCCCCCTAATTCCTGCTAATCTCTCACCACTTCACTGGTGTTAATGACTTTCAATCATTTTTAATGGTCTTGATGTTCCAGTATTCCAGGTATCCTTTCTTGTGCAACTTTGCTGTGTGTTGGCCACTCCTGCTAATGTCCATTTTATATTTTACAGCTGTACAGACTGTTTCTAGCTCTAGCTAAAACCTGGACTCAGGTATGGTAATTGTGATGGTGGACCTTGCCTCTCTCTATCCTTTTATAAGCTCCCAAAGAGCTGTAAGAACCCCAACTTTCCCGCCTGCCACGTCTTGGATGTTATTATAATAAGTTCTGCTTTATGATGTCACGTGTCAGGACGGTTGTTATATATATATTTGTTGTTTTATTTTGCTCTTTGGGTGTCTCTATTAGGAATCCCGGTATTATAGAGGAAAACTTCACTCGATTATTCCCACACACTCGCCGATATATATAACCACAGTCAGATGCAAATTAACACTTGTCTTTATTTTTATTCTTTATAACACTATACTAACTTTCATTATCTTTAAACACAAGTGGTCCTTTTTTTTAACAATTATATTGACTTTGTCATTCTAGCTACATACTGTTCTTATTTAACCTTTATCAGTTTGGTTGGACTGAACCAGGTGTTAATAAACAAAGTCCCTTTAACTCTGGCTTGTCCATTTATTTCCCTTTTTTTTTGGAGCAGGCTTTTCTCTTCAAGCCTTGTTTTTTCTCTCTCTTTACTTTTTGCTATCCTGAGTGTGTACCTTTCATCTGGTGCGTGCCTGAAGCCTTGAATCCTTGTGGTCAGCACTCAGTTGTTTTCACTAAGCTTGTGGGAGTGAGTCAATTCACTCTTCCCTTTTTTGTTTGTTTGTTTACTTTTCAGTGTGGCTGCTATCCACCTCTCGGTGCCTCTTCAGGGATACGCCCCTCTTTCTCTGAGCTCCGCTCTCTCCAGTGGCGAGAAAAATCCTGAGGTATGTGTCTTATCTCCTAGAGATCTTCTTTCTCCCTCACTTTCTCCTTCAGACGCTCTTTCTTTCTTTTCCCTTTCTGAGACTCCCTTCTCCTCTTTCTTTTCTTTTTCCAGAGCTTCTATCCTAATATGGTAATAGCTCTGGAAGCAGCGTTCTCCGGCTCTTTTTGCCCCATCGCTGTTTACTCTTTCACAGTAATATTAACTCAGGTATAGAAATGTCTAGACACCCAGGAAAGTTACATTTTGTGTTATGAATTTGAATAAGAGTGTATATTTAACTATAATGACTACAGGACTAATAACATAATGCCTTTTGATTGTTTTGGCTATTTTCGCCTAGTTCACTGTGTTTGTTTAATGGAGTATAATCTAGCAAATCACTGCATATTTCAATAGTTATATTAGTTTTTGCTTTGATCTTAAACTAAATAATATAATGCTATTGCTAGCCCCTAGCATATTAGTAAAGCTTTTAGTTTAACTGGAGGAAAATGTATGCTGCATTACATGCTATGATGTGCCACACCGCCTGTAACCCCTTTTCAAAACCCTAGATCTGCCCATGGTTCCATTAATGTGTTTGGTCTGAAAAAGCTTTCTTTTTGATAATTCCTAAATGAAACTTGGATTACTCTAATTGAAAATGATCTTTCTTTTGTTGAGAGATCCCTCTCAGATTTATTAAACATTAAATAAAAATGAATTTTTGAACGTGTAATTCACCAAAATTTTTCATTTTGGCTTTACTCAAACCAATACTTGTAATTGCTTCAGAAATGCCAAAATAAAAATATGTCATTCACACAGCAGTACCTTTTCTGTGCAACCCTAAGCTTGTACTTCGGCAGCATTGATTTTTTTTTGTTGTGCTTAGGTGTTTGGGGAAGACAGTACAGCATCATAAGTAATGTTCCAGCTGTGTTCAATTACTAGCCGAGCCA
Source organism: Crocodylus porosus (assembly GCF_001723895.1). NCBI lineage: Eukaryota > Metazoa > Chordata > Crocodylia > Crocodylidae > Crocodylus > Crocodylus porosus. The sequence goes on from NW_017728913.1 coordinate 3,912,129, forward strand.
GTGCTGGGTAGAACTGCTGAGAGCTGCTAAAGAAATCTCAGACCTGTTGCATGATTTCTCAGTCCCTGATGTATCTTTCTTTTCCTATGCTGACTTTGACCTAACATTAGTCAAAAAAACCTCAAATGAGAATTTATGAGTCTTTAATATACATTAATCTTGCCCTCATTCCTATGTGAAGGACTTAATCTTATAACATTGCACATCCTGAGACTATTTTATACTCTCGTGTCTATTGGAAAAGTCTAGATTTGTGAAGCAGAATATCAAGGAGATTACTAACATGCACAGAAGGTTAAATGTAATGCGGAATCTGGTACAGGAATATTTTCAGCTCCCTTAAGGAGACTGAATACATTCGTAGACTAACTTACAACTCTGCTTTTTGTAGTTTTCTTTCACTCTCAGTGATTTGCAAAAACCAGGCGGTTCCTCAGGAACTAATTGACCTTTGCATGTGCCTTGGAGCGCCTGTCAGAATGTACTGCTAATGACCACTGGGATTTGCAGGGACAGAGCTAACTTGAAAATCATATTTCTGTCTGAAAAAGGGTACCTTGTGTAGATGTAAGTAAAATGTAAGGCCTAAGCACTCAAATGTTAGGAAATGCCAGTTAAAACAGCCTGTACAACCTTTACTCAGTCCTCTTGTGCACACACACACGGGGCATTTGAGCTTCTCGGAACATTCTAAGAGTTTTTGGTGCAGGTAGAAAAAAAAGTCCTTCTTAATTTTATTCTCAAAAGTAGTTCTCAAAAACCAAAAAGTAGTTTTCAAAAAAACAGCTGAACTACTTTTTGTAGTTGAACTACTTTTGCTGAAGATTTCCAAAATAATTCAGCTGGAAGCATATACCAAGCACGGAAAAACTCTGATAAATAGCTTGTGTCGAGTTGCTACAGCTAAAACAAATATGAAGAGTTTAACAGCCTTCACTATAGGCTGCTGTCAGGTCAGCCTATTCAAAGGTGCAAACTACTACTCTGATCCTGTGAATACTTAGGGTTCTTATTGAGCTACATAATTCAAATCCTGTCCATATGTGAAAAATCCCCAGTTGTGTGCAATAAGATTCTTCGCCACAGTTGGTTGGCTTGTCAGGGAGCATAGGCTGAAGCGCTGAGTAGCAGAAGTTATCAGCTGCTAACCCAGGGTATGTACAAGAATCATATTTAGATCACTCTAGCGAAGGCTGGGGTAATCTAAATGCCCCACTGTACAAGCATTCATGAGGCTTATGTGCCCCCTAAAACAGCACACCCGAACTCAAGCTAGTCCTTGTCCAATGCGAACTAACTTTAGATTGGCCAAGGGTTAATCATGCCCAGTAAGGGTTACCCCACCCTCGTGAATACTTGCATCTATCCACAGCACAGTCTTGGGGTTGGAAAAGCCCATCCACTCTCCACAGCCATGGGACTATGCTGTTTTTACCCTCTGACTCTGACTGGGCTATTTTTACTCCACCCCAGAACATCCCTAGACTAGGCAGCTCCACTGTGGACTTGCCAACCCCTGCTGCAGACCCACCAGCACCCCCCAGACCTGCCAGTCCCCTCCACAGACCCAGTAGCCCCTCACCTCACTCCTGACTTACTTGCCTCCAGTTCCCTGTGCCTTCTCCCAGCAAGGTGTAAATGCTTGCACAAATGGATCCCACTAGGTTTATGGTGACTTAAACTAAGCTGCCTAACCATGAGCTAGGTCCCATGAACACTGGTTCACACTCACAACCACTGCAGGGTGGATGCAATGCTAGCTACACTCAAGAACACTAAGTTGCTTCTGGTCATGAAATGTAATTGTGAGAAAGCAGGGGGGGAGACGGGGGGACAACAAATCCACAGGAAAGAATTCATAGAGAAGCTTAATACACAGGACAAAGAAATTTATCCCCAGATGTCTCAGAGCTTGGTCCCAAAAAAAACAAAGGCCACGTCTAGTCAGTAAACTTATAGGCAAGAGACAGACATTACACATAAACTGGTTTAAGTGATCAGAAACTGGTTTAAACCCGTAACAGAACAGACATTCAGTACACATAAACCAGTTACAAAATGGCTGAAACTGGTTTGAGGTAAACCTGGTCCAATGTAGTATCAGACATAACTGATATGGCTCAAATCAGTTTATATAATGTCTGTCCAAGATCCCTTGCTGTTTTAAGTTAAACCAGACTCCCCCAACATCCTGGTATGCTCTCTGGGTGGGACTGTGCTCTGCTCCAGAGCTAGGCTGGCTCTGCCTCTCTGCTCTAAAGCCAGAGCAGGGACAGGACATGGCGAGACACTGGGCAACATGGCCCTGTTAAGGCAAAGTGAGCAGGAAGGGGATTAATTCCTCCTGCCTCCCCCACTGCAGCTGGGGTCTGCCTGTCAGCTGGGGAGCGGAGGGGAGGGCGGTGGCCCCTGGGGCTGGCAGACCCCGGCTGCAGGGCAGAAGGGACCAGACAGGATGGAGGGAGGAATTAACTTTTTTCCCTGCTCCCTTCACCTTAACAGGGCCATGCTGGGACGGTTGTCCTTTGGGGCAGGGAGGGGCTGTGGCCAGGCTCTGGGGCTGAGGCCAGGCTGGGCAGCCTTGGATAGAGCCCCCCTCCCATCTTCCCCCTGCTGCCATGGGGTGGGGAAGGGGGCTTCCATAAGATGCTTCCCAGCCCCAGGTGGAGACTCTTCCCCTCCTCCCTCCCCCCACAGGGCAGGGAGGAGGCCTCTGTTCCATGTTGTGGGGTATTTTTCCCCTTCCTCCTCCTCCCTCACTCCCCCCCCTCGCTGTTGAGGGTGCAGGGAGTGGGGGGCTCTGTTCAGTGCTGGGGGGAACTTAAACCCCAGGTTTTTCACTTCCAGGGTGACTGTTTTAGCTACTAAGTTGTTATGTAACAGATAGGCACTACTTCTTCCTCCTCCTACTCTAGATTGGCGGGTCTCAACCTTTTTTGTACCAGGACCCATTTGTAAACACCAATGGCTAGTCGCAACCCAGTGCCCCTCACTCCCAACCTGCTGACCCTAGCTTCCAGGCCCTAGCTCCCAGAGTGTGTGGAGCAGGGGTTGGGTATGTGGGGCAGGGAGGCAGGGCATGAGAGGCCCCAAGCAGCCCCTTGCAGGCTGGAACTGTGCCAGAGTGAATGGGAAAAGCCTCAGTTTTCCACGTTTTTCTCCTTTAGAAGAGAATCAATTTTTTCAAGTTTTGTGATCTATTTTTAAAGTTTGTTTGCCACCCTTTCATATACTCTTATGACCCACTTTTGGGTCACAACCCACCGGTTGAGAAACACTGCTCTAGATGAGGTTTCAAAGAATGTGGCCATAGTTGCATTTTATGAGCAGTCTATCATGTTGATATGTGTTCAACATTGTCAGAGCAGCCTAAAGTTCAGCTCCTTTCGAGGCTTATACAGAGTAAATCCTACTTTCTGGATCCTACTTGGGCTTAGTCAGGGAATATATACTGAGCCACTCACAATGAAGTATCCTGGTACCTGCTTGGAAGCAGAACCCTAAGGTCTCTGCCCACTCCTTGCAGGCACTGATGTTACTCTAGGGTGGTACTCCTCTGTGGCTGCATTTCAGACCTTGGTCTCTGGTGTGCTAGCTAGAGAACTTATATAGGGGGTGGTCCTGGAGTGGCCTCACTAGTGTATTTCCAAATTGAGAATATCATAGAATCATAGACTCAACGAGTTGGAAGGGACCTAGACAGATCATCTAGTTTGACCCCCTGCCATGGGCAGGAAGAAGCACTGGGGGTGGCAGGGGTCACAAGACCCCAGCCAGGTGCCTATCCAGTCTCCTCTTGAAGATTTCCAGGGAAGGTGAAAGTACCACCTCTCTGGGAAGCCTATTTCAGGCTCTGGCCACCCTTACCGTGAAGTAGTTCTTCCTAATATCTAATCTAAACCTATCCCCCCTCAGCTTGTGGCCGTTGTTCCTGGTGACCCCAAGGGGGGCTCTGGTGAACAGACTTTCCCTGAGTCCCTGCTGGTAGACCCTGATAAGGTTGTAGGCAGCCACAAGATCCCCCCTCAGTCTCCTCTTGTGGAGACTGAAGAGATCTCTCCTCATAGGGCTGATCCCTCAGTCTCTCCTCATAGTGCTGGCCACGGAGGCCCTCAAACATATGAGTGGCCCTCCTCTGGACCCTCTCCAGGTTCTCCACATCTGAGAGAGAGAGGTAGGGTTTAAAACATCACTGGTTTTGTTCTCAGTATTTCTTGTTGATGCACCACTTAGTCCCAGAAGGGCAGTGTCTCCCCTCAGGAGGTGGGACTGATGTGGTAGCTGGATCCCAAGCAGTCACTGACCCTGTGCATAAACTCCTTATCCTGGTGCTGTGACTCTTTCAGCTCTATAGCAGTGCATGCAACCTCCCTCCGCAAGTGGCTGGCCATCCATAGACCTTGTTCTTGGAACTTGCAGCATGTTCCTGGGCCTGGATGGTTCATTCATGTGCTGTGGCACTGCAGGTGCAGTTGGCAATCTGTCCATTCTAACCACCCCCACACTGAGGGCCCCCTTTGGTCCTCATGTCATTGGTGCCATCTATACATACAACTGTGGTGCTCTGCAGATGTCTGGCTGACCATCCTGGATCCAGTATCTTAAGCTCCATGATGACCTTTCACATATCAACGTGGATCTTACAGACAAAAGAGACACCATGGGATCTCTTGTGCTACAGAGAATTTTCATTTCTAGCTGCACCTTACTAGCAGTGGTGCGCATTTGTAGCTGCTCTGCCAAATGGCACTTGGAGGATCACTAGCAAAAATGTACAGTTTTGCTGTTGGTTATACTCAGCTGTGGGGCTTGGAAAAAGCTTCCAGTGTATATCAGGGTCTGTTTGGATTAGGGTTTGCATCAGGTGGGTAAACACATTGGCTTCTCTCAGGAAAGCAGTGAGACCTTGAAGGATGGTGTGGCCAGTTGTCAATTACCCAGATATATGGCCCCACTCAATGTAACACAGACTGTTAAGCCCCCAACAATAGTAGACTGTCCCAACCCTGGTATCTCTGCTTTATTCTAGGCCAGTGATGGTTGGCTGGGGGTGGGGATGTTTTCAAAGCATGAGGTCAGTGGGGAGCATCAATAAATCAGTATTGTCGCTCCTCCACCTGGACAATCATCAAACCAAAAGCTCCCTGAATATCAGAGTAGGCAACTACACCCTTCCCCATGAGCATATCCTAAGCTACCAAGGAGTCACACTAAACCATTCCCTCACTTATAAACATCACATTCAGAAGGTCAGCAATAAAGTCTCTGCACAGGTTGCTGCCTTAAGTTCTTGTGCCTACTTCAAAGTGCTCAGAACCACTGCACTAACAAGCTCAACACTGTACTTAGCACACAGAGACTCATAACAGGCTGTGCAACTTGCACACACACAAATTTATTCCCTGCACTCTCGTGCATTAGACCAAGTGACATAAGAAGATAGCCCCTACCCACTCCCCTGCTGCGAGGTTTAAGGGCCTGTGGAGAGTCCAGCAGGCCAGGTACTGTGTGTTGTGCTAAATTTAGATAAGGAGTGAGGTAAATGGAAATGAAATAATTGTTCAGTCTGAAATCTATTCCTACAGCATTTTCTACCAACACCAAATGAGTCCCCCATTAGGCACCACCTTGACAGAGAACCTGGGTCAAGATGAACAGACTGAGATCTGGATACAGATCCTTTAAAACAATACTGTACAAGATAAGCATCTTGGACAGCCCCCATGTGACTGCATTGTCCAGCAAACAGCACAGCACTTAATCAAAAGCTGAAATCTTTACAAATGCTCAGACAGGGTAGATGGAATCCACGCACTGAGTGATAGTACCAGGCAGTGGTCATAGCTTGCCAGAGGGAAGAAGGAAGTGGGGGGTGGAAACAGAGGCTTTGCCACCTGAGGTCACTGAGAGCCTAGGGGTGGAGCCAACCCAGCACTTGGGCAGACCACGTGAGCTCGGCCACGGCTAGAGTGCTGCCCTGAGAAGTGGGGGTGACTGAGGTGCTGCAATGCTCCAAGGGATATTGGCAGAATGTGACCTACTGTGAGTTGTGATGGGATGTGGTACAGATGTTCATTATGGCACTCTAACCTACAGTAGTGAAGTCTGATACCACATGCATGCATGGTTATCTTAAAGATCTGCCATTTTTACAGCTGTCTTATGTGCCCTGACCATCTGTTTGGTTATGCCCATAGAGCATTTTCTGCGCGCCTACTGCACAATAAAGTATAACTTCAGTACCTGGCCCCCAGTACTAAACATAATGCCAGTGTAGTCGTAGCAGCAGTCATGTTATTTTGTAGTATAGTTGCTCTTACTCAGGCCAGTTTAATCAAGAAAAGTAACATAACTTGAGAGAATTCTTCAGTGACTGCACACTTTTAAGCATATTAGCTCAATTTAAATTTTTTGTGGGATCAAAGCCTAAAGACTTAGCTAGTATTGTATCATGGCAAGCACCTTATTACATTAGGAAGCAGCTTATTATTAGGAAGTAATTTAATGTGAAAAGCAACTTTAATTTGTAGTATTGCAGTTGGGTCTGCTGAGGTCACTAAAACAACAGAGTTCTAATGGAAATCAGTAAGGCCCTGTAAAGGCTCAAGTCACTTCCCACATAGATGCAGCTACAGGGTTTGGGCCTTAAAATCAATTCTCTAAGTGAATTTACTAAACATCTTACAAACTTAAACCCCCCCCCCAAAACATATGTTCTTTTTTTCTTGCTGGTTACCTTTATAAATAATTTATTAATCAACTTCCACATTACCTTGCTTATACTAATTTGGCCATCCTATCTCTTCTGCCCGGATAGTTTTCATTTGAAAAACACTGTAGTTCTTCAAGTAAAGATAGATCATGTTTAATGGCAGTATTAAATAAACTGCAACATTCCAGAAATATCGTCCATACTTTAGAGAGCCAAAACGTTAATGTCCCAGCAGATGGGTCTAGACAATTAAACGGCATTTCTGAGATGCCAAAAGTTTTTAATAACCAACTTGAAGAGTTTATCATGTAAAATTCATTATAATTTAATTGTGAGAAGAGCTGGAATCTATGAAATAGGGATCGGCCAGTTTTTCAGAAGGCAAAACTCTCATCTAAAAATATATTTATTTTAAATGTGAATGTACACACTTAAATGTATTTCATTTTACATTATAAATTTAATTTTTTCCAGCCATATAATGTACATATAATTGTTGCTAGTTTTTCAATAATTAATCCTGGACAACTTGCAAAAGTCACTGCCTATATGATATCTTTAATCACATCAGTTGCATTCCAAGATATAGGCTAAACTCTCAGCTCATAGTAAAGAAATAAGCATAGATGAACTAGCTCAGGAATGGGCCAGGAAGGGATAGGTGGACCTGAGTCATGGTTTTTTTTCCTGCTTACTCCTTGCTTTGGGGGCAAAGCAATTTGCTATAGGCCAATATTAGTAACACCAATTATCTCAACTTTGCCCACAACAATGTCATATTGGTCTTCCCAGAATCACTACAACCCCTCTCCTCCGTCAGCGATATGAAAAAGGAAGAGCAAATAAGACTCACAAGTTGAGAACCCTCACAGTAGGTTATTTCAGTAGGTAGGTTCACTGGCTGTTGCATCGGGGAAGGCTGAGCCAGAGTTTCACCCCTTCTTTATCTATGCTAGGCCCTTTCTTGCCTGGCTATGAGGAAAGAGAAGAGCAGTGAGCTGGCATTCACATGCCTGTACTTTTGCCTCTTAGATTATTTATAATCAAACTACTGCACTTTGGCAGAAGTACTTTGGTATGCTTGTTAGAAATTCTCAGGAAGGGACTTTCTCCTAAATCCTGAGCATACTCCTGCATGCTTTCTTGAGTCTTGGGCACTCAGAATGCTGATAGATGTGCAGCTCCCCAGTCTAACTCATGGCTCTTCACAGAAAGTTAAATTGACAGAAAGTTAAACATGAGTTAAACTGCCTGTCCCCTGCCCCCCAACCCCACAGACATTCACTGTTGGGTCAGGGTGTGAGGGGTGGGATCAAACTCCACTCCAAGGAGCTGCCTGGCTGCAGTTTGTCTCCCCTAGCCCCCCCTCCTAGCTCCAGTGCTGTTTGAAGGATGGGAAGGGGAGAAGGGAGGGGAAGGGAGCTGTAGGCTAGGGTTTGCCCAGCCTGCACTGGACAGGGACAGGTGGATTGGAGCTTCCCCCCAACCCTGCTTGCATGTAGGGACTTACAGAAGATAACAAAGGCACTCCGCTTTGGGGCACCTTCATCTGTATCTTCATGGAATAAGGGTTAATTTGTCACATGATCAAGCACTTTTTAAGTGCTCTGCAGATGTGCACTTCTGTCAGGACCCAGCTGTAGAGCACTTTCAAGGGGTCTATTGTGCAACAAATGCCACTTCTGTCAGTACCCTCAAGTGACCTTTCCACCCTGATGTTTTCATGGAGCTTTGGTGAAACTCTGGAACACTACTTAATTTTTTTCTTGGGAGAGGTAGTTAGTTGTATTAGTCTGAAATCAAGCAGAAGGCAGGGCAGAGTTGTACCTTACAGATTGAGTCAGGGATGCACATAGGTGACTGGTGCCACCTTAGTCGGGGGGGGGGGGGCACATGCACCACCCCAGGGATCAGTCAGCAAGCGGGGGTAGGGGTGTTCCCTCACAGCCAGTCTCACTGACTGGGAAGCAGCTGCAGTGCTACCAGAAGCAACTACGATGCTCCCAGTCAGCACTTGCAGGGGGTACACCGGCACTCCTGCCTGCTCACTTCATCAGGTGCTAATTTTTTTTATTATTCTTATTCTTATTTTTAGAGTGCTAAGGAGTTTTGAAGGTATGTGATCAGTGATGGTTTCTGTTCCAGGAACTTATGCTGAAAAAGAAGTACTAAGACATTGGCCAAGCAGCAGGACTAATGCACATAGTGAACATCGTGCTGGGGTCATTTGACCCCAGTATTCTTTCCTGCCATGGCAGGGAGTCGGACTAGATGATCTGCTCAGGTCCCTTCCGACCCTACAAACTATGAAACTATCAAACTATGAAACTGAATTGCTCCCTTTAACTGGCAGTAACATCTGCACAGAACTATGGACAGGCTAATTACTACTGCCCCACATCATATGTGCATAGTAGGAAAAAGGAACTAGAATGCTGTGTCTTCAAGCATTCAGGATTCTATAAAAAATATATGCCTATATTGAATTGCACAGGGATACATCTGGGGTGGAATGTGACCCTTATAAAAAGAAAAGCCAAGGGCTGTCTTTACATCTGATTTGATTTAATCATCTTTCCTTTTATTTATAGTCTTATATAAACACATGACTATTTACTTCCCTCTCCACCATCAGTAATGCACTAGAATCCAATCCTTCTGCCTTTGCATTCAGTGAGAAAACTGTCATTGCCCTCAAAGGGAACTATTTCATGTTGTGGAACCACACCTGTAGGCTCCACAATATTTCTTTAAACTGAGGTGCTTAATTTTATATTTCAGTAATTATAGTTTATTTTAAAATTACTTTCACATATATACTTTCACTTTAGGGTTTGCATGCTGTAAATTACTCACTTTCTTTGTCACTGCACTTACATTTCTCAATTTTAATTTAGTTGCTCATTAGTGAGAGTAATTGTCAATATCTTGCCAAATAGCCTGTGTCCACTAGAAATTAGACTTGCATAAATTAGAGAGAGAGATCTTCCTGGTAGTGAGCATACCAGAATAATTTATGCTATAAATAAGCACCTTGCTATGGCTAGTGGTGTTTAGATGGTTGTAAAGTGTCCCAGGTGTAATTAGCAAGCACATTTTTGTGTAATTAAGAAAATGAATGAGAATTAAATGTGGGAGTGCAGGTGGTATTACCACCCCATTGTAGCATAATGTTGTCTGACACCTGCATCACTTTTATATACAACAAGTAGATTTTTCATTATATAATGAAATTGAAAAGTGTGTGATTTAAACCTCATAAGCGCCAAAGAAATTCACACAAAAGAACAGGCAGAAGTGGCCTATTAGAAATGGTCCAAATGGAAGAACATTTCTTTTTTGTAGGTTTTGTAAATGACTCGCTTTCCCCCCTTATTGCAGGATGCAGCAGAATGAATGACACCCAATAGGGGTTATTTTGCCCAATTTTTTTAATGCTGTAACTTTTTTGCTGGGAAGGAAGTTTTGAAAATGTATTGAGTGACAATAGGAAAAAGAAGAAATAATTAATAACATATTCTTACCAGATAGCATTTGTTAGGTTGCGTTCAGTAACGTGGGAAAAAAGGGTTCAGGGAATGTAAATTTCAAATATAATTATATTAATTCTTGACAAAAATTAGAACTTGTTGAAAAACTAAAAACTATTAAAGAATGTTTTTGCTTTAGAAAAATGCTTTCTTTTAAATTAGAAGAACATTTAAACAAGAAACTTCATTGATCAGCTTAATCTTATGTTTAGGCAGGCCACATAAAAGAAACTAGAAGTAATAATCCTGGAGTCTCCAGGCTGAGAATCACAGGGCAGGAAGAAACCTTGAACATCATCTAGTCCAATTACCAGTACAGTACAAATGCAAGATTTGCTGTTTCTGGATCAGCCCAGATAGATGTCTACCCTGCCTTCTTTTGAAAACCTCCAAGGAAGAAGATTCTGCAACTTCAGCCAGCTTGTTCCTCAAACTTACATTTCTGATAGTTTGAAAGTTTTGCAAGAGATTTGATCTAAATCTGCTTGCTATGATGTAAAGCTATTGCTCTGTGTTCCACCCTCTGTGGCAAGGGACAACAGTTGTTTTTCCTCTTCATTACAACATCCTTTCAAGTGCTTGGAAACAGCTGTCAGCTGTCATGTTACCCTTCACCTCCTTCTCTCCAAACAGCACATACCTTGTTTCTTCAGTCTTTCCAACCCCTTTATTGTCTTTGTTGCTCACTTCTTGACTCCCTCCAGTTCATCTATGTATTTCTTATAAGGAACTGCCTAAAACTGAACACAGTACTTTAGCTGAATCCTAACCATTTTCGAGTATATACCTCTTGTGTATTTCATACGATGCTTCTGTTAATGCAATCCAGAAACTGAATTTGTATTTCTTGAGACACCACCACACTGTTGAGTTTGTGATTCATCATAATCCCCAGGTATGGCTCAGCAGTGCTACTGTCAAGCCAGTTATCCCACATTCTGTATGTGTGAATTTGGACTTCCTTTTCTAGGCATAGCACCTTATATTTGTCTTCCTCAAATTGTATTTTTCTACCTCTGGCCCAGTTCTTCAATTTTAATCCTGTCTTCCAAAGTGTTTGGAATCCCTCCCAGTTTTGCACTGTCTGAAAAGCTGAACAGTGTACTCCTTGCCAATTCATCCAAATAATTAACAAACATGTTAAACAATTTTGGATGTAGAGCAGACTTCCATTGGATCCCTTTTGCAGTCTGACGTTGATCCATTTATAATTACTCTTTGTTAATGCAGTCTAGCTCACATGTGTCCTAGTAACTCCCTAGGCTGTGTGCAAGTGTTTCAATCAACTAATTCAAGTAGCAGTTTACTGTAACAGGTTAGAACAGGTTAGAACCCCAGTTGGTTGAAAACTGTACAAGTGTTTGATGTTCAGGCAGCCTGAGCTGGTGATGGCCCACTGCCAAAGAGGCCCTCTGCATGTATCCCATCCTGTTCTGTACACTCCCCAGGCTGCCAGAGCCTGCCAAGTACAACAAAGTACACAGGACAACCCTGACTGCCTGGTTACCTCAAGGGCATGCCCTGCCATGCACAGTAACCCCTCTCTCTCCCTTCTCAGAGGCTTCCAGAAGAGATTCAGAATGAGTCCCCACTCTTGTTAATAGCAGAAACATCAGTTTCTCCTTCCCTCACCCTCCTGCATCCCTCACAGAGGCCAAACAACCTGGTAGCTGTGCTGCATCCTCCTTGGTGCCAGGGATCAAAATATGTGAGGAGCTGGGGGGGGCAGGCGGAGTCCCCCCCCATACGAGACAAGAGCCCTTGGCCTGCCCTACACCTTTCTAAGCAGCAGCTGCCACCGTCGCAGATCCCACCCAAGAGTCGGAGTATAATTTGAATCCTGCTTGGTGCTCTGTGAACATCTAAACAGAGGCTCAGGGACATTTCACATACCTGTCTACAGTTGACCTGGCAGATCACTGTGCTGGCACATGCCCTCCTGTGCAGGGTTCAGTAGCCTGCTAGGCCATTTACCAGATCCTACAGCCACCAACCCCATGGAGGCAGCCAATGACTTTCACCTTGCTGATGACCATGAGGCCCTCTTGGGTGTGTTAGATGGCAGATTGCTTGGCAAACACCTCACAACTGTCTACTGGTGCTTTGGGGCCTGTGACTCACGGCAGTGGATCATCCTGAATACCTGGAATGATGATCAGTGTCTGCAGAACTTCTGCCTGTGCTGGGCCACCTTCATGGACATTGTTGCTAAGCTGACTCCCAACGTTGAGTGGCAGGACATTGCCAAAAGGTCACCCATGACTCTGGAGAAGTGTGTCACCATCTGGAAGCTTGCCATCTCCAACAGCATCTAATGCATCAACAACTAGTTCAGCACGGGCAAGTCCATAGGCAGAGCAGCAGTCAGGGAAGTGTGCTTGGTGTAGCAGGCTCACCTTTCAGAGTTTGGGTTGAGTCCCAGGCTTGAGATCCTTCTGTTTGTTTGGTGGAGCCCATCCACCAATCAGGAGGCAGCAGGAGAAATAAAGTCACACCCCTTTCCTGAGGGGAGGGGCAGAAGAGCTTCCCAGACCTGATTGAAGACTGTATACTGTCTGGTCCGGAAAACTTCAGTGATGGAGCCCTGGAGTGTATAAAGGGAGCTCCATGCCCAGCACAAGGGGCAGATGCAGCGAGGGACTCAAGAAGAACAGAGCCAAGATTTCATAGATTTCATAGACATTAGGGCTGGAAGGGACCT
>NW_017728913.1:3926030-3932848 GCF_001723895.1 Crocodylus porosus
GTTAATTTTCACTGTGTAAATATCTGTATATGATATTTAGTTTTATGTTTATGTATATTATAACTCAATAAATTGTAAGCATCCAAGAACTAGTTAAGAACTTTGGGTTTGGGCTAACTCTATAGAGGAAAGAGGGATCTTCTTGAAATTCTGGCAACCCTCTCACAGCACCCCATCCTGCCTACCCATCCCATCCTATTGAGAATACGGCACACCCTTGGGTATACCTGGGTTACAGTGGTTACCCAGAACATGCTGGCAAACTGCGTCATTCACCTTAGTAACCCATACAAGGTCATCACCAGCTTCTGCCAGCTGGGCTTCCCCAACTGTGGCATGCACATCCCCATACATCCCCATCCTCTGTTCACCCTAAGGCTTTACTGAGTTCATCAACTGGAAGGGTTTCTATTTGATTGTGCTGCAAGGTGCCTTTGATCACTATAATCACTTCACCCATATTTTTGCTGGCTGGGGTGGGGGGAGCAGTGCCCATGATTTTAGGGTCTTCTCCAACTCCAACTTCCCCAAACTGGTGGAGAGCAGACAGTATGTCCCTGGGGAGCCCAGCATCAAGATTAGCAGAATCCTTGCCCCATGCTTCATTATTGGGAACCCTGTCTTCCCTCTCTTCCATGAAGATTTACCCAGGGCACCTGGACAACAAAGCAGGAGCACTTAAATTGCTGCCTCAGCAGGTACTGTATGACTGTTGAGGGTGCCTTTGGCCATCTCATGGCACACTGGAGGGCTCAGGGTATATGCCTCAACATGGTCAAAGAGTTGAAGTATATGCCTAGCATTTGCCATGCTTTGTAGCTGTCACCTGTGTTCTCCACAACATCTGCAAGACCAGGGGAAGGTCTTCTGTGAGGCTTTGGCAGAATAGGAATGGCATATGGAGGAAGCACAATACATGGAACAAGCACAACACACAGGGACAAGTCAGGATGAACTCTGTCTAGGCAGGGTATACCAACCCCCTCTGTGGTAGGGAGTCATGGTCAGGGAAATCCTGGTAGATTATCTCCTGGACTACCAGGACACAAGAGTGAAGCTGGATGAACCAGAGGATTAGGGAAGGAGGGGCTTCAGGTCCTGGGTGCCCTGGCTGTCTGGACACCAGCTTCAGGCAGGCACCCTGTGCACCAAGCCTCAGTTTCCCTGATGGCAGTGGGGAGCAGGGGGTGGGTCACAGAAGTGCTGTTTTCCTTGAGGCATCATGAGGAGTCCATGATGGAAGAAGTCCTGGGTGGCAGTATGCTACCCTGGGCCTAGAGACACCTGGGGTATATGGGAAATAAAGTGATGGAAAGAGATGTGCTTTTTTCACTAGTAAAGTAGAACTTTAGTGGAATTGGGATTTTGCCAGTGTGTCACTAACCTCCATGGGAACTGGGAGGCAACTTCTAAGGGAGAGGAGGATGGAGGCCCCAAGGTCCTTAGCCCCTGTCTGTGCAGTGAAGACTAGGGAGCCTTCTTTATGTAGGAGCTGGACAGATGTCCTTTAGGTACTGCCTGCTCTCCTGGAATCCCCCCACCTTTTTTTTTAAGTGTCTGCCCTAGGCCCCTTACTGTTTTTCTGAGTCAGTTCAAATCTGAATTTCTTTTTCTTTTGCATTCTCACTTTGCAACAGGCATTCCAGCTGACAGCCCAAAGCTGCAGGATTTTTACTTTCGGTTTCTCTTGGCTTGGTACTTTGGATCTCTGGCAACTACCCACAGGAGTGCCTTATAAGTCCCAAGTCTAAGCTGCTGGTTGCAAGGTAACATGTGAGCCTCTACGCTGAAACAGATCTCAGGGGAACAGCTCACAGATCCCCTTCTGAAGATACCTCCTCTCAGGGCCAGGTAACAGTTCCCTAGAGAGTGTGCAATGGTAAGTTCTGCTTTTACCTTATTATTATATTGGTGCTAATATTTTTGTGCAGCCAATATTAATGGTGAAGAAAATAGGCACTGCAATGCTCTCACTAAGCACCTAGGCTTGTCAGAGGAATTCAGAGCCCTGCATGAGTACCTGTGTCCTCCATATAGCGCATGAACTGGACACCTTAGAGTGGGAACCAGAACAGCCAGTATGCTGACTGGTAAGCTGCCTGAGGTCATCACATAGACATTTAGAGCTAGTCAGTAGGAAATGTGGAAGACAAGAATACATATTATATCCTACCATACTCAGATGCCTCCTGATCAGGGAGATCATCTGCACAACCCTTTAGACTCTCCTGGAGGCTGATACCTGGAAAGAACTGACTAGGGCTGACTTTTCTTTTAAAAGATAGCTGCAAAAGGAGAAGACAGTGGTGACTCCCTTCTATAACTTCTCTGTGGACGAACCACTCACCCAGGAAAAGGGAGATCCTCTTCTGTCTGGGGAGGAAATCCTAACCAACAGTCCACAGGCTCTTCTGGGAGGGGGGAGGATATTCTACTTCCCTTTTGCTGGAACAACATTATTGTGAGGAAAAGAAAAGGTTAGAGAAAGATCACAAGAGTGAGCATAGCCCTCTAGTTTTGTAGTTAGGCAAGGGGGGATTCCTGCACTTGGGCCCAGTCTCCAAGTATGTTTCTGTATTTTATGAGAGGTTGTATAGGGTCACTGTAGCCAGAAAAAAAGAAAAGAATCATGCTTTCTAATAAGACAGAGCTGAGTGTCCCTTCTAACGATACCTCTTAAAATGAATGTGCCAAACTTATGATTTGCTTTGTGTCTGTAACCCACTCCTGTAGCCATAGCATTTCACTACCGTCTCACACTACTCACTACACTTCTGCCTTTAGTGTTGCATAACCCACAAAACATTGCAACTGATGACTGTCACAATGCAGAAACAGAAGGGGATGGAATTTATACTAGGGATTCAAGGTTTTCTTCTGAGCACTTGACTTTTAAACTGCTTTGTGGGGCACATCTGGGAACTTCAGAGCATTTCAGAGCACTTACAGGATTTTTCACCTATAGATTCCTAGTTCAAATTTAGCCCAGCCTTGTAGGGTTTACCGCTGCTTTGCATGTAGACAAAATACCTCCTACTCCAGAACCATCAAGGGTCCCCTAACGCTAAATTTACACTATTCTTTTAAAGCTAAAAGTTGTGATTAACTATGTTCATTGCAAACCAGTTAATTAAATTATTTGTATCAAATATAAACAAATTTCTGTCCTTTTTCTTTTCTGTCAGTGCCTCTGTGGGGAGCATTGTCAAAAGCCTGTACCAGAAGTGGATGCTTCTCTTCTCTGCCATTACTTAGAGCTAAGGAACCTCTCCTCACCGAGAGGCCCATTTCAGTTTTGGCATTCCCCCTGTAACTCTTCTGCTGAGTACCTGTCAGCAACAAGGACTGGGTTCAATTTTCGGGTACTAAATATATTTTACTGTGGCTCAAGCCCCCATCCAGACTACCTGGGATACACTAAATGAATCACTAGGGTGTCCAATAAAATTAACATGGGGGGCATGGTGAACTCCTGCAGGTGGTGGTGGCGGTGGCAGAGGCATGGCAACAGTGAGCAGGGAGCTCCTGCAGGCAGCCGTGGTGGTGTTGGCAGCAGGGGCAGGCTGAGTGGTGAAAAATAGAGGACATAAAGGTGTCCAGTTTCATATTAATAGAGGACAGAGAACCAGAAAACCAGACTGTCCTCTATGAAATGGCTACCCCACCTCCCACGGCATCATCCCACTCAACTTCCCACCCCTCCCAACAAAAAAAAAGGGCGGGGGGAGACGAGGGAGAGAACAGGGGTCTTGAGACAGACTTTCTCTCCCTGTACCTGAGGCTTTCCCTTCACATAGCTTCAGTTTGCTTCTCCAGTGAAGATGCAGGGGGGAGACCCCTCCATGGGGAACAGGTTTTCTGGCTCCCAATTCAGTAATGCAGCTCTCAGCAGCTCCACGAGAACAGAGACCCCAGCTCAGGTGGCCTGAACCTTAAATAATTTTTCTGACATCACTATAGGGTTCCAATCAAGAAACAGCATCATTTGAACACTACTAATGCAGACCAATCAATTCAAAGGTGATCAGCACTCCAGGATTTGCTTCGGAGTCACAAAACTGGTTTTACAGGTTCTTTTAAGGAATCTCAAGATAACGGTCTGGACACAATAAGGGGGAGGGGAGGTGGTTCTCTTCCAGCACCCCCCCAACCCCCCATCCCAATATACAACAACCAAAAGCACACATTTTACTACACACAGCCCCAAGTGTGTGTGGGTGTTATACCACTTTACCATGACACTGCTGCTCCTCTTTGCTGTACGACTCCTTCTGCACCAAAGGACACCCCTCTGCTCATTTGCTTTGTTGGGGTCATAGAAGCAAGGACAATCTTAAAGGCTAGGGACAGAAGTTACACAGAAACCAGCTTAAGTGATCAGAAACTGTTTTAAACCTGTAACAGAACAGACGTTCAGCTCATGTAAACAGGTTTCAAAATGACCAAACCTAGTGTAAGATAAACCTGGATGGATGCAATATCAGATTAAATGGATTTAGGTTAAACTGGTCTATGGAACTTCTATCCCAGATCCCCTCCCAACTCAGGCAAGGTCACAGTCTCTGTAGCAAGTTGCTTGTCCCAGGGGGTGGCCACAACACCCTTGTGTGGCTGCTCAGGCACAGCCTGGTCCACCTTTTTGGGGCTCTCTCCCCTTCCTCACCTGCCACAACTAGATGTCATGTTTTATATCTGAAGGAAGCTGTCTCCAGGGCTTCCCAGGCTAAGCCTCTGGTCCATGGACTAATTAGACATCTTGGGGTGCCTGCATATGCTTGCTGGGCTTAGCGCTTCTGGTCTCAGCCCTTTTTTCTCTTGGCCGAGTCCTGTAGCTTAGACCCACTGAACCGGACATGGCTTCTGGGTCCCAGCCCTCTGCAGGCCTTGTTTGCCCTACTCTGGGCTCCAGGTTCACTGGTTCCCACACTATGCCCTGCTCTGGGCTTGCTACTTTCTCAGAATGCTTTCCCAGCGCAGCTCAGAGCAAGTATGTGATCGTAGGGCACTAAGGAGCCTCTAAACTGCGTGGCATGTGCAGCCACGCAGGCATGCTCATGCCGCACTGCCAGGTGCTCCTGCATGGCTGCGCATGCCAGGCAGCTGAGAGGGAACGCTTCTAAGGGAACCTCCAAATACTTCTCCTCACAGTCCTAACCCAAACCACCAATCTGAACTACAACCAGAAAAGAATCCCCCTGGCTCTAACACAAACTTTTGAATGGTCAAACAACAACAAATGGAAAAGCAATACATTGTCACTTTAAACATAACAAAACCTTTCATCGCCATCGGGGTGGATGAGCAAGCATGCATGCAGACCAGCTCTCCCTGGGTACATCTCAGGCAGAACAGTAATCTAACAAGCCCTCTTAACAACTTCCTTCTGAGAAACTCTCCCCTTTCTGCAGCTTGCAGGACCCAAGTTTAACACATTTCCTGAGACTTCCCCCTCTGATCACCAGTTTCCCAATGCAGTCATAGGTGATTCCTGTTTTGGCTTCTTACAAGCAGTCTCAGGATGGCCTACTGCTGCTGGATCTGTGGGGTTTCTGTGTAAGCCCCCAGCTTCTGCTATTTCTCTCACTGCTGGCTCTGGGGTGAGTGTTTGCTTACATCTTTTCCTTCCTTAGTCTGTCTCTGGGCTTGTCTGGCTGGTGGGCTCTGGGGTTTGCTTCCTCCTCTCTGTAATGTGGTAGGGTCCCCATTACAGTCCCCCAGTATCCCAGGAACCTTTGTGGGTAGGCAGGCTATCCTCTGCCTCTGGAGTGGGGAGCCCAGGAGCTGGGTGAGGGACTCCTTTTCCCTTCCTCCACCCTGCCCTGTTCTTCTCCTGCCAGCTGCATTGGTCTCACCCCAGAGTGTCACAGGGCAGGGCTGAGTGGAGGAAGGGGAAAGGATCCCCCTCCTGGCCTGACCCTTCAGCTGGGGTCTGTCCAGCTGGGGGGTGTTCTGTGAGGGTCCTCTCCCCCACCAGGCTGGGCTGGCTGCACATCTGTATCCCCTGCTAGTCTCTGCCTTTGACCCACAGAAGGAGGGGGGGAAATGGAATGGAGCCCCCTTGCTACACAGTCCTGGTTCTGGGCCAGCATAGGGAGGTTACATGATGGGGACATGCTGGGCAGCGGGACCCGATCTGTCCTTTATGGAGTGCTTCTCTCCTTGTTGCCACCCAGAGCAAGCCCCCTGGATCAGCTAGTGCCACCCAGGCTACCCAGTGCATCCCTCAGAACCCAGCACCAGCAGCAGCTGGCAGGATGCAGTAGGCAGCCCCACAGTCTTGTGCTAGGCAGCAAGACACAATCCTTTTTTCACCCAGCTGGGTGGGGACAGGGGAAACCCCCTGGGGCCTAGCTCCCACCTTCCTTCCAGCTGGGAAGATCCCCACATGGGGGAACAAGACTGGGGTAGGGAGAGCCTTCATTCCTCCCCCCCCCCCCGCATGTCAGTAACCTGCCAGCCCAGCATGCAGAGCAGGAATCACTCCCCCCCCCGCCCTGCACACACAGCTGGGTGGACCAGGATTTGGGGGCCAGCCCTGGGGGAGGGATTCCTTTCCCCCTCCCTCCTGTACATCATTGATTTATGCCAGTCAGTCCCAGCTGTGGGGGGAGGCAAGAATTACCCCCCCTTCCCTCCTGCTGCAGCTGGCTAGATCAGGGCCCAGGGGGATCCCAGGCTGGCTTTGGGAAACCCCCCAGAGGCTGGTGGCTCCCCCCTGACATGGGCAGATGCCCATCTCAGGGTCAGCTGGAATGGAGACTGTTCTCTGCCTGTGGGGGGGAAAAGCAGGGAGTTGGGGGCATATGTCAGCCAGCCAG
>NW_017728913.1:3932948-3962851 GCF_001723895.1 Crocodylus porosus
GGGTCAAGATGATCCCAATCTTTGATTTCGTTGATTAACAAGTCCACCTAAATAAAGGAGCAATCTGATCAAAACCTCCCCCACCACCCCTCCCAGGTTATGATTTTCAGATCTTACAGGGGGGCTCTTATCTCTTATGAGGGGAGGGCTCAGCCCCCTCCCCCCCCCAAGCTCCACCATAATTTGAACCCCAAGTTCCTCCCTTTTTTTGGCCTGGGCCAATGCAGACCTCTGGATGCCTTTCCCAACTCAGAAGTAAATGTTTGTTCTGTTCTTTATTGATTCAGTCTACTCAGCTGAGACAAACCTGCAAAGATTGAGTCGACTTTGCCTCTGGCTTTCTGACTGTCTGTACTTAACCAAAGGCAGCATCATGCCACATCATTCTCAGTAACTTCCAACAGCTCTGGCTTGGAGAAAAAAAAAAAAATTTACGCCAGGCAGTGGGAGGGCTCTGTTTAGGCAAGGCAAGACAAGAACTGCAGCCTTCCCTTCCCCTTTAAGAACTGATAAACATCTGATAATTTAGCACTGTTGGTTCAGAACTCCAAGGGACTGATGTTTTGGCTTGTCAACCTCCCTGGCTTCTTTCTATTTGTAAGGTACCGGTCTTTTTCTTCTCTCCTACTTTTCTTTGTAAATTTTACAGTTTGTAAGTTGCATACAATTAACAAGAATTCCCTCTAAAACAGATAGCATCAGCCTGATGCTCAATCTGACTAATTCTCAGAAAAAAAGTCCTTAGGCAGAAATAAGTAATTTATTTTACAATAAATGAAAGTAAAACAGGCCATGGGGAAAGGAGATATTAGTGACTGTGACTTGTGTAAGCTCTTTACTAATGCTTTTGGTCTAATTGTATGCTTAAACTTTTCCAAGTACTGCAAATATGTTATAGTAAGATCAACATTGTTTTTCACTGGCCTTGTACTTCTTAGTTTATTAAACATTTTTCTGAAGGGATAAAGGAATATGTTCTGCTCAGCTTTTGTTTTAATTAGTAATATTATAATACAGGAAATTTTCTTGTAAAAAACAGGTAATTGTATTTGAAAATACAACACCTATCTCTGAATATCTCGATCAATATTTGATTCTAAGCC
The DNA here is from genome assembly GCF_001723895.1 of Crocodylus porosus. Taxonomy (NCBI): domain Eukaryota; kingdom Metazoa; phylum Chordata; order Crocodylia; family Crocodylidae; genus Crocodylus; species Crocodylus porosus. The sequence continues at coordinate 3,934,052 of NW_017728913.1, forward strand.
ACATTTTTTCTGTTTTTTTAAATCTTCTCTCTCTCTTGCTGTTGAGCAAAAGATCTACATAAACAGGGGAGATCAACTGTAGTCAAGTAGTGAAGCCAAAACTAGTGCCAAATGCACAACAGAAATATATGGGGGAGGAGGAATAAATCTATTTTTTCTTACCAGTTTTAAAATTCATAGGAACTTATTTTAACAATAGGTCAGTAGAAACAGAAGTAAACAATGCCCTTTCTTTTATGCAGGCTGAATTAATATTTGCATTTAAGTGAAGTCCCACTAAAGAAAGTGATGAAGAGATATGCAAGCAAATCCCAAAATAGAACTGGTGTCTTACTGTATCTGGCCTCTTGTATCCTATATTATATATATAGTTCATTCTTTTAAAAAACGTGTATAACTTTACTTTCCATCTTAAAATAGCTAGAGTGGAAGTCACCTTGTTTTAGACTTTCAAATTTATCTGAATAAAATCAGGAAATTCACCCAGGGAAACTGTGCCAAGGTAGTGTCCTCTGCTGTTTTGAGCATGCGTGTGCTTAGTTCTTTAAAGCCCTTCTAATATTATAATACAGGTGTAAAGTGTGGTGAAACACATGCTTGTTCCTTGTTATAACAAATCAACTTGTGTTATTTACCTTCCTATCAAATGTTCAGCAACTCCCCTTTGACAATTATTTATATTTCCCAAGACAGCTCACTAATGGAATTCAGTCCCTTAGGAGCTTACTGAAATAAAAGCTGTGGCTATATTTTAATATAATTGGTGTAATTATATGACTATTAATGGCATCCTTCGCTTCTACATCTATGCTGCCAGACCTTTGTCCAGCATGGTCCGAAATGACGCTGAGGAAATGGACTTTTCAACTCAGGAATTCGTATTGCTCATGCTAAATTTTGAAACCACATTTCAGTAGCTTCTTAGTTCCAGTTAACACTTTCTGTATCAGATTATGACAACTGTGAATGGTTTCATTTGCTATTGTTGAGCATATGCTTCAGTTCTCTAAAATCTCCTAAACTCATTTTGCTGTTTGGAGAAATTAGGAAGTAAGCCATACGGCCTGGGCTGGGGTCCAACTTTGATGAGTTTTAAATAAGGAATCTTTAGAGTTACCACTTTTCCTTCCAGGTTTATTGACAGAATCACCATACCAAATGTCAGTTTATATAAATTATGTCTTACTTAAGAAAGAGTAATAAAACATATCAGACAAGAAAAAATATGAACCAGAGCAGTCCAGACTCATCTATTTTTATAATAGCTCATGCACTGTAAAATATATTTGTGTAGTGAGTCAGTATAGCACTGTTTTCCTTCAAGAAAAGATATAGATATACATTTAAATATTTTCACAGCTCTATATTTTGAAATGACATTTTATTGGTCTCAGTAGACACTGTGCCTCAATTTTATTGTTCTTAATTTAAGTTGTTCCTCTCTTTTTTTTTTTTTAAAACCCTGAGTTTCTGTCCGTCTCATCTGTTCTTGTGAGCAGGGAGTATGCTGAAATTAAAAAAAAGTTAGGAATCCTTTTTTTTAAGTAACTGAATAATACTTTTGTTATCCATAAACAGATTAAAAAAAGCAGACAAAGTCCTCCAAGTACAAATGACATGCAAGAAAAGAAAATATACGAAATACAGAGCATCATCTAGAAAAGCACCATTTGGAAACAATAGAGTGCCTTACACTCTTTACTTTTAGACATGACAGTGCAAGATGAAAATGCCATATAAACACAGACATAATAGTAAAAAAACCTAAATCCTTATGGGAAACTTTCTGGGGATAGGGCCCTGACCTTGCAGATTCTAAAACATGTGTGTAACTTTACTCGTATTGTGAATAATGGCTAAGCCACTCATTGGCTTTAAGCATAGGCTCATATTTGTGGAAAATAATACCTGCTTGACTGACAGAGGCTTTAAAGAACTGAGCACCAAAGAGTTAAAAAGTCTGGGAATGTTTATATATTTCAATATATACTTTTGCCCCACCCTGTACTAGCTCTTCACAAGAATTAAACAGAGGAAGTCACGCTTGCATGTCAGCTTATTGTTCCAGAGACTACAGAGCCTAATTTGTGTATGATCTAAAATTTAGCAGCCTCTTTTCTCAGTAGGTCAGGTCTTTGTGGAGAAGTCTGGTGTCGTAATTAAGGCCCATCACCTTTTTGGTCAATTAACCTTAATACAGAAAATGTAGCCATTCTGCTAGCATAGATGTTGCTAGGCTTTGTTAACAGAAACATTTGGATTTCCATGGTGACTGAGAATGGCTAAAGCCATGCCACCAGGCCTGCCTATCACAATTAGTGATGAGAGTGAAACAATGGGTTGTCAGTGGTGAGAAATATTATTAGGTGGCAGAACAGAAAGATAAGGCAGTATTATGATTATGCACATGCGCATCAACTCTGACTAGAAAAGAATTTGGGGAAGGGGTACAGGGGACTGGAGAAGACTTAAGTACTGGGGATACTCTGAGCTCCCTAAATAGATCCCCAATTCAAAACAGTTATTAATGTTAGTTAAATTTATATCCTGCCCTATCGAGAAAGGCTCAGAGTGGCTTGAAATACATGACAAACAACCCACAGATCGGAAACAACACTCCAAAACATGAAAGCCGCACCCCTCCTCACTACTCTTGAGTGTGCGTCACCCATAATACCAAGCCCTCCAGCCAATTCTGTTTTCCAACCCCTATTTACATCAAGGGGTAAGAAACCTCATCCTTGCCCACCCACTCCTACTTCCTCATACCTAGGGGAGATACCTCCTCTACCCACAGTGTCCCTTCCAAGTGCCCATGCCTCTCTAATCATCCCCAAAACCAATAATTCATCTCCATCCCTCCAACAAAAACAGCATTAAATTGGAAAGAACCATAACAGGGAAATAAGAGAAAGCCCCTCGATACCTGAAAGGACCATTTTTCCTCCAACTAGATATAGATTCCTTGGTTGTATTCCTCATACCTTGAAGCAGCAGGAATTAATCTGCACTCAGATATAAACCAACACATTTGCCTGAGCAGAGACAAAAACTGTACAAAAGGAATATTCAAGGGTCTATATGGGAGACTGTAGCAGGACGGCCCCTAGGGGTGCCATGACCTCCCCTAGTGCTGTTGCCTACCGTGCCAAGTCTGGGTCTTTCACATCCCCTGTCTTGCCCGCCACGTCTTTGATCTTGTTTGTTCAGTGAAGGAGGCTGCCTTCCTACCCTTCTTGGCATGGGGCAGGGTCTTACTGTGCCGGGGTTTCCTTTGAGTCCCGGTGCTCGTGTTGTTATCCCAGGGCCAACCCGATACATGCGCCCCCTCCTGGGGCGGCTCTCTCTGACTGTGCCCCTCCTCGCCCAGCACGGACTTCCCCAACCAGCTTACTCCCCTCTTGGGGCTTCGTATCTCACAGGCAGTGTCCCGCTCGGGCCTGCCTCCCTTATACTCCGTGGCCACTCGTGTGCTGGCCTGCATCCTGCACTCCCCATGGCCTCTATGCCCGCATTCAGGCATGGGATCGCACCTCCCGAGCTCGCTGCCCACCCTGGGGCCCTTGCTTGCGCCCCTTATGTTCATCGCCCGCACTTCGGGCCTTCTATGCCCCCACTGGGGCCCTGGCTCGCACCTCTTGCGCTTGCTGCCCACACTCAGACCTGTCTATGCCCAACTTGGGCCTGTGGTTGCCTCTTGCGCTCGCTGCCTGCACTCGGGCCTTCCTATGCCCCACCCGGGGCCCTCGCTTGCGCCTCTTGCGCTCACCGCCTGCACTCGGGCCTGTCTACGCCCAACTTGGGCCTGTGCTATGCCCAACTTGGGCCCTTCCCAATTGGGGCTTATCCTGGTACTGCCCATGCTGGGACTGGGACCCCTCACTTGCGGCACCCTCCTTGGTGCCAGGAGCTCTCCTACCTTATTGGGGAGCTCCTGCTGAGGCCTCCTCCACCCCTACAGCCTCACCTAGTCCTCCGGTGTAATAATCACAACTCCACAACTATGCTGGCTCACTCACATACCTCTCTCAGGGGTTCTCTCCCTCCCCTCGCATCATTGCAGCAGTCAAACTGCCAGCATAAACTCTGCTGCTTAGCTTTCTACTACAGACCTCAACCTCCCCCTCCCGCTCCCGCTCCCAGAGGGGAACTGTTTCTGACCTCCGCCTTCCCTTCTTTATGAAGGCCAAGCCTCGCCCCCTGGCAGTCAGCTGATCTAATCAGCTCCCAACAGCTAACACCTGCTGCCTTCCTAACTGGCAGCTAAGCCATTCCCTATCTTCAGTAGCAGGCACCCTAGTGCCCTGCTACAGAGACACATGTCCTCTCAGAGGAATAGTACAATGTACTGTCCCTAGGCCGACTAATGATCTCTAACCAAAGTCAGAATCTAAACAGGTCCCCGTCAGTGCCACAACAAATACCTTCCATCCCTTGCAGAACGGGGTCAGAGATCCATGAGCTGACATCAGTGAAATACATCTCCATCTCTACTGCATATTTAGGGTCCATTTCCAGAGATCACAGTGCTCAGAACCATTCTGTTAGTCAAGTCCCAAAACCCAGGTTCTCAAATTTTAGGTAGAGGAGAACATAGGAGCAGCAAGCTGTGTTTCTGCCTAAATTCTCTTCAGTGGTACCCTATGTAAGCCATTTGGCCAAGAGACAACCATGTGGCCTATGACTGGTCCAAATCCGGCAAGGCAGAGATCCTGTATTAGGGTGGCATTTCATTTCTCCCCAGTTAACTACAGGCAGTAGGAAGTCTGGGGTGGGCTTTATCCTTCCAGTCTTTCAGGGCACCTATACACATGCAGTGAGGCTGTTTTCATGCACCGTAACGATAGGAAATGGCTAAATTACAAGAAAAGGCTAAATTGTAACAAGTGTGTAGATATGTATTGTTTTAAAACATTAGGTACCTTTACTAATAAAACCTAATGCTACACTTTAAATTAAAGATATATTTCATGTAATTGCATATATGTTTCATGTAATTACTGTGTGTCAGAGCTGACTCGATAAATCTAGTCTCCTGGAGTGTGGCAATTACCATGCTCCAGCAGACTCCAGCATCACATGTATTTGCATCCCTGTGCTGAAGAATGGTGGTGGGGGTGCTTTAACTAAAGCTCATTTGTTGAGCTTTAAAGTGCCCCCACCACCATTTTTCAGCATGGGAATGCTGATACACATGATGCTCCAGGTGCTTTAATTAGAGCGGCACTCAGAGAGCCACTCTAATTAAAGTGCCTTCCCTCCACTCCCAGAGCATGTGTATAAATGCCGTCAGCAATCCAAGGCCCTGGAGTCATTCCTGCCTCCCTGCCCATCCCCTGAAGAATCAGAATTAGGGATAGTCTTTTGTGGTCATGTAGTTTCTGAAGTGATTCTGCCTTTGGAAAATAACCCTTCTGCTGACATTTCAGTTTTTTGTTCACTAACGAAAGTACCAATGTGAAATCAGGCAGTGGAGAGGATAAAGCCTATTCTTTTCACTAAGAAATTAGTGAAGAGTAGCAAAAATATTGAGACATTGTAATCTGCTAGCACAGTATATAATTTAAACTGTCATCCTTAAAATATGTTATCATCACCAGGTAATAAGATTCAGGTGCCATTATAAAGTATTTTACACAATTTCATGATACCACGGATGAGAGAGGTATACAAAAGCAGAATAGGGTGATCTTCAGCTTAGAAGCTGTTGTCATTATTGATCTTATAAACTACAACCTGCAGTTTGATAATTGAACAATTCTGTATAATGGCGATACTGGAAAATTGTTTAGGAATGAATGGCTGATTTTTTTCATGGAGAATGATTTTTAAAAGACTGTCATATAAAAAAATATATAAAATGGCAGAAATATCTGATTGATTAATTAATTTAAAGATCTTGTTTGTCAATATCAAATGTATTCATTTAAATAAACAGTATCTGTTATTTTCAATGTAAAATGGAATCTTAAAATCTTAACATCTTCAAAAAAATAAGAATCCATTTTAGAAATTGTATGTGAAGTTAAGCATGTGGCTGTAATTTCTATTTCTGATCACATAATAAACTGTGCATAAATGTCACTATTTTCCCATTGCTTCAGTCTTAGCCAAAAACCTGAGAATGGAATACACCTGATAGTTATCTTCCACAGTGTCTCATTACGGATAAAGTTTACAGCACTAAGTGAGTGAGGGTATTGTGAAGAAAATTGCTGGAGAAATTTAGCACTTCAGTCTGTAGTGCTGCAAAGCCAGTACTTCTACATTTGGTAAAACAAAATATGATAATGTTGATGGAAGTTTTGCACCTGCTTATGGAGTCAGCACATGAGTGGAAATTTGTTTTGGGTGAGAAAATAATGCTAATCTTCCAATGCATTAATCACCTGTCCTTTATATCTCAAATGTGAGGCATATATCATGTGTTTTGTAATTGGTCTATTTTTTGCTTACCGTGAATGGAAACTAGGCTTGAACTCAGTAGACTGATATGTTGGAAGCTGCATAGCTTGCCTAAGAGTCTTGGCTCATATACAAATGATAACCTTACTTATTCCCAGTAGAAGCTACAGTAATCTTGATCCCCTTCTTGTAAGAAGAGATAAAAGCCAGTGATTCCCTCCCAGTCCTAAAAAAGGAAAGATGCAAAAGCTGTGAACCCTTGTTTGCTGGGAATCTGATGGGTGTATCGTACTGAAGTTTTCAGCTTGTCTCAAAGGGAAAAGAATATTTGAATAGAAGACTGATCCAAAAAGGTAGTGAAATACATATGATCTGTCTCATGATTCAAATACAGCTTTAATTTAAAGCATAGCATTAAGTGTTACTAATAAAGGTACCTAATGTTTTAAAACAATATATATCTACATTTTGATACAATTTAACCATTTCAATGCATCTCTCAGATATGGGCATCACTGTAAACGCTTGTGTACTAATCTCTAGTAAACTGTGGTAGACTTTAGGATGGGATGCCTATTTCCCTCCTAGTTTAGTTTGGTTACTAGTTTGGTTGGTAGTTGGAGCTTTCCTTTTTTAACTTTGCAAATCAAAACTCCCTTCCTTTTCAGAAACAGGTCTTGTTCAGTGACAAACAGTGTTTGTTTGATACCTCCCAAGGAGCACCAAAGACTACTGGTCTAGCCTGTTTAGTGGATAAGGACATTTCTTGAAACTACTATTATGCATTTTAGCTTAGTCTGTATAAGTTTGTTCCTCAAACTCTTGCTTTTTTTTTAGTAACTCACCATTTTTGCTCTGTGACCTGAGAAAAATGGACAGGAATTTTGATTAGAATTATTCCTATTTTTGTGCCAGATTATTGGTGTTAAACTTACTGAGTCCATTTTGGATTCTTTGGACAGCCTCCTCATCATTTTCAAGTTAACTAGCCAAGGGAAAACCTTATTATAATAAGGTTTAATTGGTTAACTGACCAGTGATCAATTAAAACTATTTAAACAACAGCAGGATAAATTACTTCCAAACAGCTCTAGGCTAGGCTATTTTTGGTATGACTGTGGTCAGAAGTGTAGATACATCCTCTGTTTCACATTGGCAAAGAGGGAAATGCTCCTTTTATTATGAAAGCTGAAATGAAATAATATTTTTCGTGTTCTCTGCTTAGAGGCTCCTGTTGTCTCTCTGGTTTTGTGATATATTTATGTTGGAGAAAGAATACGGGCAAAATCAAGCACATACATTGTTTTGATGCTGTTTAAATAAATTCCATTTTAAATAATATTAAGTGAAAGAATAGGCAACTTTCAGTCAGCATTATAGAAAGCATGAGTTATCATATGGTGTCTAATGACATGATTGCATGTAATGTATTTCCTGTTTTATTCATTGTACAGGATATATAACCTAACTCAGTAAGCTGCTATTCAGTATTATTTTAGCTTCATTCATCCCATTGACTAAATGACCCAGTTTTTTTTATTTTTTGGTGCCAATTTGTGGTTCCCAATCGTTTTTCCCCCCAAAAATTTAATTGGAAAAAACTCAGTTTGTATATTCAGATACAGCTCTGAATAATTCCAACTGCAGCTGGCAGTGTTAGCGCTTCTGCAAGTCAGGGCCCAGGTAGGTGTCTTAACTAGGGCACACACAAAATGAAGAACATGAATTATGTGGCCACCTGTGGCAATTTGGGGTTAAATAATTGAACTATTATCACATACAAACTCTGAGCAGTGGCAATGGTAGAATCTAGTTCCACAGGTCAGCATTCAACTGCCTCAGCCCTGAGACCCTCATTTTTCTTGTCTGCAGTTCTGTCCAGGATTCATTGCACTGTTTCTACCTTCTGCAACAAAGGGAGCACAGGTGTTAAAGCTATTTACAGACACTACTTTACGAACAGGAGAATCACCAATCTCCTAGTAGAAATTAGGTGTGTACAAACATTCATTCAATTTCTCCAAGAGGAAACATGTCCACTCAGGGAAAAAGATCTTCCAGGTTGAACACCTAGCTCTCCCCTTGAGAGAGACTCTCTCATAAGAATTGAACACCTGTCAGTGATCCAGAGTTGTTGCTCTAGAGAATGGGCTTTGCCCCACTGCTCCAGTCCTCTGGAGGGTTTGCTATGTGCTTTTATATAACATCCTAATGGTTACACCATTGAATTAGAAGCAAGACCTGAGTTCTAGGTCTTCCTTTGCCTAAAGGAGCATAAATCCACATCGTCCACCTCACAGGAGAATGCCCTAACCACCGAGCTGCAGAATAAGCTATGTAGGGGCACCACCTGTTCTCTTTGTTGAAAGAAGCTGGCTCTCTGGGTTGCAGAGAGTGATAGAGCCAGAAAGAATGCAAACAAGAGGAAACGTGATGCTATAGCTTATTGGTTATGGCACAATGTTGGCAAAGGAGAGTTCTAGCTTCTGGTTCCTGCTTCCCTGAACTATTCATACATTTTATGATAAATAGGCACGGGATAAAACACAGGAGTAATCCTGAAAGCACAAAGAGGAACCCAGGAATTCACTCCCCACTGTCTCATACTCCCTTCCCACCAGCCCAGATGAGTTCACTCTAAACTGAGCTAATCAGGCAGCTTTCTGGTTAGCTTCCTTCTGGCCGCTTGACTCTTGCATTCTTGGCTACCAACTGATCCAACTTCAACAGGAGGAGTGAAAACTGTTCCCATACAACCTATCCTATAGCCTGATGATTAGGGCACTTGCCATGAGAGTGATATATACTCACATCACCCTCGGGCTAAGGGAAACTTAGACTTAGACTCAAGCCAGTAAACCATTATGTAAAAGGCGAGCACAAGTATCACTTCTTTCCTCTTCAATATTTAACAAAAGTGATTGTGACTGGCCATAATTGTTGTGTTTTGTCCTTTACTGCTGCAATATATTCCGTTCCATGTGCTCGGAGCATGGGCAACTGGTGCTTCCTGACTCGGGGAGAGAGTGGGGGTACCAGCAGCCAATTGCTGACTGGGGCTGGGGTTCCCCAGCAGCTGATCATCAATCCCAGAAGCACCACCAGCAAAACCGAAAGTGCTGGCGAGGACCAATCTTGGGGGAGGGGGGGGGTGCCGTGTCCTTCTATGGCCCCACCACACATTGCCTATGGCTCAGAGCATGCTGACTCTATTGAGGACCTCAGTGGCCTTAGGTTTTACTTCCCTTAGTTTCGGGAGCCCATTGGGTCTGGGGAGCAGGAGGCACTTCATGCTAAAACTATTAGTTCTAGGAATACACAGAAAGCAGAACTGTAGATGCGTAGGGAAATTTCATGTGAAAGAAGGAAATGCCTCATGAGTATGAGGTTTTCCAGGGTTATACAGCTGCTGAGCAGGGTTTTCCGTTTTTTAACTTAGGTGACTAACTTTCAACTAAATCTTGAGGGTAAGAGACATCACAAGGTGACTGCAGACTCTGGCTGGGCACCTGTTACGCTGAGTCTACTGCAGAAACACTGCTTAAATGAAGCTGGGGGAAGAGCGAGGAAACAGTACTGGAGAGCTAATTAAGGATTACTGGCCTAGCTACTATGAAAAATGCCTCCTTTATTCTGGCTTAGATCCTTTAATAAAATGCTGAAAACAATAAGAATTTCCCTACATCTGTCTGTATAGGGAGCAATTATTAAAATAACTTTCTGTGGCATGGTCTTATAGTCATTAGAAAAAAGAATCAAGTTCTACTATCATTAGGAAAACAGTCTTGATACTACATGAAGCAGAGGACCATGCTGTGCTTGTCATAATACTGCTCTTTTGCCAGTCACCAGTCACAAAAAATCACTCTTGCACAACGAACTGTTTCTAGAAACAAACAAAACACTACAGCATTCAAAGATGACAGTGTCAAGGTGGGTTTCTAATGCCTAGCAAATAAATATCTGAGCTGTCTTGTTTTTCCTCTCTGTGGAAGATTTAAAGGTAACCAGCAGAGGTTAAAAGCATAACTTCAGTGACTTTTGAATGCCCGTAATGGGTTGACTAAGAGGCATTCAGAACTGTATTCCATTCTTTATTTTTCCCTTTCTATGTCTTGCAGTGTACTCCCCTGATATAAGTATGTTGCTTTTGTGCTGAACGATGCCTCAGCCAGTATATGCTGGAGCTGGCATGTGGAACTTTGTTGGAGACTCAAGTAGGCTAGAGAATCAAGTAAGTAACATTTAAAAATGTATTATGCAGTTTAAAAAACTTGAAATATCTTTTATATCTTCTTTCTCTTAGGAAAGAAAGGAACCAGATAATGCAGCACATTCAAAATGTTCAAATAGTTTTCTCTTGCACTTTTCCACTCTGTCCAAACCAAAACTAAGAAAGGTGCTGGATAACACAGAGTTAAACAGAAACATGTACAGGCCTGTAAGTGGAAAAACCCCAAAAGACCAGTACGCATGCCTAAACATGCCCCATGCTTAACCCCACGACGTAATTTGAAATGAAGTAATTTAAATTAACAAGACATGCATGCCCAGACTTGTGCTAGAACTTTCCAAAAGGGGAACTATCTGATTGGCCATGGGGGAAGTATTTAAGCCAGCAGGTTTCCGCCCACAGTGGAGACCAGATTAGACTTGAGCAGAGACTGCCTCAGGAGAGTCATAGGCCCTGGTTCACATGAGCCCAGAGCTCCGCTGGTCTCCCTGCCACCATCGTGTCCTGGTGTACCCCATCCTGACAGATGCTCGTCTTTGTTTTGATTACTTGTTGGAGATTTTAAATTTTATTTCAAGTCCTTTGTTACCATTTTATATTGAGCACCAGAGGCCTGGTGAGCAGGGGCAGGGCTAGGTGCTGTAGTTGTGAGTTGCCACTAGAGGGCTGGTGACCCAGAACAGGCTTCTATCCCTACAGGTGGGGATGTGAGAGATCCTGGGGGACTTCAACTCAGGTGGCACATCTGCATAGGCAGAGAGAGAGAACTTTTTTGGGGGACCTGAGTACTCATGTGCATGCATGCACCCCATCCCCCAAAGTCCACAGGGGAAGGGGTGGAGGCAGAGGGAGAGGGAGCGAGGCTGGGGCTGGGAGCAGGCAGGGATTGGGGTCAGGGTCTGCTGTACCTGTGTGGATGCCTCTTCCCCTGCGCCCGGGGTCATTGCCCAGTGCCGGCGTCCACCACCCACAAGCAATGGACCATTCCTGGCTGCCTTTTGGCACAGTCCTGGCCCGGCCCCAGTCCCACACTGCCCAGACTTTGAGTGGGGCCAGCCTTGACTGCACTGCCAAGCCAAAGGGGATAGAGCCCCTGGGACACCCGTACACACCCTGCCCTGGGAAGAATCTGGTGGGTCCTCTAGAGTGTGGCACCAGGGAGCTGATCTTTGCATGGAGCAAGGGTGGGCTACAGTTGAGCTGTGCCTGCTCCCTGCCTCCGCCCCTCATTGCAGCCTTTGAAAGCAGCGTGGCACCATGTGTGTCCGGCTGCTGAGTGGGTTTGGCAGCGGGGCACATGGCACCACTTTCAAAGGCTTCAGGGAGACATGGACTGCAGCGAGAACAGGCAGTGGCTTGTCCAGGAGTGTGGTGCAGGGTAGCCAGGGGGAGGGGAGTGTGTCCCCCTCCCCGGTGCCCCCACAGTGTGTGCAGTGGTGGGAACCACCTGCCCATGCCCCTGGAAAACCCGCTGGGCTCCCATTGCCCCACAGTGCAGCAGGGAGTGGGGCAGGGGTGAGTGATTTGCCCCTAATTCTACTCTGCTCCCTCCTGCACTGTGGGGGTTTTGATCTGTCTCTTCTAATCCCAGGCAGTCAAAAGAAACTTACCAGCATGCTGGACCAGCTAAGATCCTGGTGTGCCCCTCCCCCCTGCTCCAACAGCTTGCAGCTGGGCTGTCTTGGCATTTGGTAGGGTTGAGCCCTGTTAGCCCCCACTTCCACTGCCTATGCACACTTGTGGAGAGTGACCACATCTTAATGGAACAGGAGGTGAGAGTGGCATAACTTTGAATGTATAATGAGTGCTTTAAGGTGTTAATGTGCAGACAATCCAGGGGTTGGGAGCTCCAGAAGCTGCCCAAAATTACTGTGTAAGAAGGCCCTAGGATTCCTAAGTGGATCTTAAGCTTTGGATATAAACTGTGAGAAAGTTCTTAAAGATTCACTGGTTAGGATTTCATCAGCTATGGAATGCTACCACATGTTTTGCAACATATTGCAATGCTAAACAAGTTGTTCTTTGATCAGCTGTTTCTTGTTATGTCTGCAACTATGCAGTTCACTGATCGTTTGATTAGCATGAGGTCAAGTTCTGGAGCAACAAAAAGCATGATGGATTCATCCCTTGTAATTACTTTGGGGTTTTTTTTGAGACCTACTAACGAGAGACATTGAATCAGTGGGTTAATTGCTCCTGTTAGTGGTCTGCACATGTTAAGTGGTTCCCAAATTACCTAGACCAATGGATCACTGTCAGCTATCAGCTATTATTGCAGACCACCATGTACCAGGCAAAAGAGGTGGGAGATGGAATTGATGTGATCTAGGGACCACTTACCATTATAACCACTAGCATGTGAGGTATGAATCTTCAAAAAGCTGTAAGTAGCCTCAGAAAATGAGTTTGTGTCTTATGTTTTGGTATCAATCAATTATTAATTGGATCTACTTGTCGTTGGTGTATTTTTACCCAAGTATGAGATGAATAAATATGTTTGTAACATAGTGTGAGCCCTTCAATATTAGATTTATATTTTATATGCTATATTTGTATTTCAGTCTATATCTTTTTAAATCTACCAACTTTACTTTAAATGAACACACATCATTCTCCAGTACTGTTTTGCTTTTTGTAAGAACTTTGGAAATAATTTGTTTTTTGAAAATATTGTTTTCATTCTACTTGAATAATTTTCTTGAGTTGCTGATCACCAATTCCTATTCTGCTGTATTCTTAGTGAATTTGAAAAGGGATTTCATAATTATGTAATTCCGTTCATATTATTAAAGGATCCATAGAAAATGTGACTTACTATGTTGTTATCATTTCCTGGACCTTATAAAGTACTGTGAATTGTTTAGTCATATGCCTAAAGGAAATCTGGCCAATGTATCTGTAGATTCATTTTGTTTTCATTAACTTTATTTTTGCATCGTAAATTATGTGAGCTATTGAAATTTCCCTTTTAAAATCCTACTCAAATATCATGATACACATTAATTTATTCACTTATGAGTACTAGGAAACAGAGAACAGGTTTATTAGGCCTTTGTTCTTATCTGTGGAATACTTGTTTCTTGTATTATCTTTTTAAATCTCCATATTAAGATGAATCAGTAAAATTTAGTGTCAATTTTCAGGAAATACTAGGGTTTTTCTCTTGATGAGGAAAAAAACAAGCATTATGCATATTTCTTGTGGTCAGCTGTTTGTGATACAAAATGCAGTTTCTAAGGAAAAAGTCACACTTCAACAAGAATGGACTTTTCAAATGTTTACTATTCTCTCCTGTTTTCCCTGTCATTAAACATTTGTTTTGTAGCATATTATGGTCCATATTAATAATATCCTTCTGTAGTCCTTTTATATTACAAAGTGGAACACGACTAAAATACTTACCCCAGATACTTAAAATTCATGTGGAGAACATTTCTTTATATCCTTCCAAGCTTCTGCAATTTACCTAGAAGGTCACAATCCAAAGATACATTTTCCTCTCTTTTAGTGGTCAAAATATGCAAGACTTCATGGGAAGCAGTAGCCTCCCAGAAGTTTCAGACATATTCTCACAGTCCTTTGAAAAGAAAAAAAAACACCCAAATTTTGTGGCATACATCAAAAGATACCAACCTGGTTGCATTCTGTGATGAGGTCATTAGCTCAATGGATGTGTGGAGAACAGTGGTTGTGAGATATCTTGATGTTAACAAGGCTTTTGATAAGGTCTTCCACAACATTCTCGCAAGCAAGCTAAGTAAGTATGGGCTGGATGAATCAACTGTAAGGTGGATAGAAAACTGGCTGGATTGTTGGGCATCAAGAACTTGGTGTCCAGCAGACAGCCAGTATCAAGTGGAGTGCCCCATGGGTCAGTCCTGGGGCTGGTTTCATTTAATATCTTCATCAATGTTCTGGAAGATGGGATGGAGTACACAGTAAGTTTGCAGGTGACACAAAGCTGTGGGGAGTAGTAGATAAGATGAAGGTTAGGGGTAGGATTTAGAGAGGTTTAGACAAATTGGAGAATCAGAACAAAAGAAATCTTATGAATAGGGGTCTATCCAACTTGAATAAGTGGCCAGCCGATTTCATGGGCACGTCGTGGGGCAGGCCGCTATTTTGAGGGCTTATCATACCAGCCCACCACCTCTGATTGGTTAAGGCTCCTGGTAGCCCTGCCCCCACCGATAATCAGCAGACAGGGCTGTCTATCATATGGCTCCACCCCTCCTCGCTGATTTATTGAGTGAGCTGTCCATCATGCAACCCCACCCCTCACTTCTGTTTGGTGGAAGGAGATGGGGCTGCACAACAGGGAGCCATCTCGCCTGCTTGCCTTTATGCTGGCAGCTCCTTGCATGATGGGCTGTGCGTATGGGAGGAGTGGTGGCTCCCACTGGGGTGTCTTTTTAGTAAGACATCATCATTGTATTCTTCCAGTTTTAAAAATAAATTCTGTTTGGATTATTTAATCCAGGGGAAAATGTAGTCTAGGCTCATCTGCATCTTGAATTAATGTTTCTGCCTGCATCAGTTGCTGACTTTCTCTTTTATGCCTTTATTGCTTCACATTTGTATTAGCCTATCTATACACATGCCTTCTACTGTTTTGGAATCACGATAACAGTATGTCACCTTCATGTTTAAAAGCTAGCATGCATACAGGTATACCTCTCAGATACTTTTTTTGGCTTTATGGCAGCTATGTCTTATGTATGCATATGGAACTGATACTGGGGAAAAGGATATTTGTCCAGTCCTGCATTACCAGCAGCTAGAGAAATGCTAAAATATACATAAGGATATGTCAAAACAAATTATGAAAAGGGTCACAAGTTTAAGTATCAACAACATTCTGACCTGTTGTGGTTGCTCTGATTTTTTTGCAATAAAAGAATTTCTCTATCATTTTTCTAAAGTAAAACAGAAGTAA
The DNA here is from genome assembly GCF_001723895.1 of Crocodylus porosus. NCBI lineage: Eukaryota > Metazoa > Chordata > Crocodylia > Crocodylidae > Crocodylus > Crocodylus porosus. Next base: position 3,949,627 of record NW_017728913.1, read on the forward strand.
AAACTAAGATCTGGCATTTTCTGAGAAGTGCTTCAAGTCTAAAAATGTTGGGAACTACTGCCATAAAGATATTTGAGGTAGATTTCATTAAAATAATGGTTTTAACATTCTTCCACAGCTTTTTTTTATTACAAGTCCTAAAGCAATATAATATATTCTTTAGAGAATGTCGTTTTGAATGGAAAGGACCAGTGATTTTGTTTCTCACACACGCACATTTTCTTGTCACTCTTATTCACATAGTTAAAAATAATTTCCCCTTTTGTTATCCACTCGTACTTCAGCTCAGATTAATAGTGTTTTATAATTATGCTGGGTCTAGAATTTTGTATTTTAAAAATTATTTGCAACCTTCCAAGAAGTGTGTCTTAGTGTCTCCTGAATAGATTTGATTTTAAGGCTATCTGAAATTAATTTTGTGCTTCTTAGTTGCATCACAACATTAATGCAAACAATGGAAGATGACTGAAATAAACCTGGAAACTAGTACAACTGAATCCTATAAATTATCAGCTAGACTTTCCAACTAATGTATTGTAGTCTTCCTTACTCATGTGTTGATAGGTCTGATTGACTATGTAAGAAAAAAGAATAATATTTTATATAGTATATTACTCCATTAAAACTCAATGGTATCTATCCTTCCTTAGCCACCCATGCCCTCTCCCTTCTATTACAAGCTTGTCAATTCATAACCTACTTTGTCCCTTATGTGATTAAAAGATTTTGATTATTTGAAATGTAAGGATTGAAGAAGATTCCTGATAGACATATTAGTATAATGTGTTTGATTTTGTGCCTGCTACAGGGGAGGAACTAGGGAGGGTGTAATGTGTAATTTGTAGCTGCATCTGCCACCCCCTTTGATTTCTGTTCCACCCAACTGCCTGGGAAAGACAGCAGTATTTCAATTTAGGCAGTGGCAAGGGAGTCAATTGACTTCATGGCTCATTATAATCTACCTGATCCCTTCTGAACTCATCATTCCACAGGTAATAATGGTCCTCTCTCCTTTTCAATGGTCTTGATGTTCCACCAATCATGCTATCCTTTCTTCTTCAATTTTGCTAGTTGTTAACCATTCCTGGTAATCTCTCTCTTCTATTTCAAAGCCTTGCAGACTGTGTTTTATCTCTGGCTAACAACCTTAACTCAGTTGTGGTAACATTAACTCAGGTGAACATTAAATCAAATGTGCACATTAATGATAGTGGTGCATTGGATGCACTGTCAGGATGCTCCAGGAGGCTATATTTTGTTTTACAAATCTGAATAAGAGATTCACATTTAAATAGTGTCTAAAGGATTAATAACATAATGTCTTTTGACTATTTTTGCCTAGTTTGTTGCATTTTTTTAAATTTAATACATAATCTAGCAATTTGTGCATATTCCAATAAAGGTATATTTGGTTTTGCTTTGAACTTAAAATGAATAGTAAAGTGCCAGGCCCCTGGTATATTAGTAAGGCTTGTAGTTTCTCTTTAACAACCTTTCCAAAATCCTAGATCTGCCCCATGGACTGATAGATCAGTCTTCTTTACCATGCAAAAGAACTGTTGTGCCTTGGATAGAGGGTTACTGTTGAACAGCATCTATCTTCCTATACGGAAAGTGTGATTTTAATTGATTTCTTAAGTTTTTGTGGGTTTCCCATGTCGGCTGCCTTATCTAACAGTCAGTGGGAGGAACACTAGGTGCTTGTCTGACTTATTGTATGTTTATCCAAAACATGGTGTTAGAAATTAAATAACAAGACCCAGTGGTATAATGGTGAATGCCCTATTTTTAAACTAAATGGGACAAGTTAATCCAGTAAACTCTTAGTACTGGTCTGGCTTGGGTTTTGTATATCATTGTGGGTACCTGAGATGAGGTAAGGGAGGAAGGATTAATGATAAGAAAACTGGCTAATTGAAAAGGGCCCATTAACATGTGAATTGTAACACTGTTACAAGCTTTCCACAAATCTAGTAATGACAGTGTAATCCTTTATTTAACAGTGATCTGTTTCAGATTTGACCAGTACATTGTCCTTCTAATATTTGTATACAGTATATTCAGCTCTTATCATAAATTTCTGCTCAAGATGTTTTTGCAGCCTAAAACTGTGCTGGAGTTTGTTTAGATTAAATAGTTTCTCATTACCCTTAGAGATGTGAACTCTTCTGGAATATTTTAACAGCGTTGCAAACATTTCTGCTATAAATATGTACTCTATAACCAATCTCACTTTTGTTTGATGTAGTTTCCTTAAATAGGCAGGGCCATTGGATTGCTAAGAAAATGCTTGTCTGTATAAGGGTTGGGGCTGAGATCCTTGAAATTACCTAGGTGATCTGGAATGTAAGTACTTATAAGGATACACAGAATGAGATACATCACTGTTTTAGCCTTAGCAAGATACCAGAGAACCTCATTGTGGGTTACAGATCTTATTTAAAATATTAAACTGTCATATCAGTGCATATATTTTTTCTTCTCTCTACCAATATATCCATACTAGCAAATTGCCTGTCAAGAATGACAGGCATGCAGGGACACAGGTCTGCATCTGGTCCTTCCTCCCCACTACTGGTTTGGGTTTGGGCCCATTTCCCTCCACCAGTTCAGGTCTGGGCCCACTCCCCTCTCCCCCTCCTTCCTGCTTCAGCTCCATTCCCCACCCCACCCCCCCTGGGCTGTGCCTCTGAAGGCTTCCATTATCCCGTGACCCAGTCTGGCTGGGACCCCAGTCACTGTGAATGGGGCCCAGCCAGGCCAGGTAATGAGGCAATCAAAGCCCTGTGGCTTGTCCAGGGGCATGGCCCATGGTCCCCCCAGTCTGTGCATGGGGCAAAGGCAGGCTGAAGCTGTGGGCTGTGCTCAGTCTCTGCTCCCTGCCTTGCTGCCACTGCATTGACAGCATCATGGCACCATGTGCCTCTCTGCCTGGCTCACCCAGTGGAGGGGCTCAAATAGCACTATGCCACGATCAAAGCAGCAGCAGTGAGGCACAGAGCAGAGGCTGAGTGCAACCCGCAGCTGCAACCCACCCTTGCCCCATGCACAGACTGGGAGGCCATGGGCCACCACTTGGCTCTCTAGTGCTGCACCAGGCTCTGATTGCCCCACAACCTGGTCTGGCTGGGGCTCCAATCACTATTGGGATCCCATTCATAGTGATTGGAGCGGCAGGAGGTGGAGGGGTGCATGGAAAAGGAGCTGGGGGAAGGGGGCACGTGCTTCCCCACTTGGGTTCTCTCCACTTCATGCTGCCTTCTAGGAAGGAGGGGTGAAGCTTGCATGTTGTGGATCTAGCTGCTACCCCACACTGCCTCTGCTTGGTGTCCAGCCGCATGCAACCCTCCCCCCCCCCAACCTCACTCCCCATCATAGGGCAGGGGTTGTTGGGTGCCAAGGAGTGGGGCAGGTGGTCAGGTGTGTGGCAGTGGGTGAGGTGGGGTGTGCTGCCACCAGGCCTCACTGCACTGCGGAGCCACTCCCCTCATCTCTGCTGCCTCCCACTCCCTGTCAGCTGTGGTCTGGGGGCCTGCCGCACCTCCCAACAACAGGCAGTAGAAAGTGGAAGGCGTTGGGGAGGGGAGCAGGAACGGCGTGGTGTGCTGCACTGTGTGGCAGTGCTGCACTACTGCGCCCTGCGGCAGCACACCACATAGCCATGACCAACAGCAGGGATTGCCTTGCAGCAGGCAGCATGCCACACAACCATGCCCCAGAGCAGTCATCGTGCTGCGGCAGAGAGCACCCCACCCCTGAATGCCTGCTTCCACCTCCATCTCCGCCTGTCTGTCTGTCTGTCCATAATAGTCTGGGCCAGCCGATCACTGCCCTCCCTGTGGGAGGTGCATGCACAGTTGGCTCAGAGGATTATGGATAGACAGACTAAGGCTTTTATTATATTAGAATATCAATAATCAGCTAATTCTTCAAAATGTATAAATAAAATAGAAAAAACCTATGTTATTGGACTATAAACTGTCACTTCAGTGCTGATGGATCAGATTTTCAGAAGCTATTATGTGACATAGGAATACAAGTCCCACTGAAAATCATCTCAGATCATTATATAGCAAGCTAGAAAGAGCACAAATATATTTTGAATTATTCTTATTATTGTGAGGGGATGTAATTGTGTCAAAGATGAAACTCAGTGGTGATAGGCACATGCAAACACATTACCAAAAGATGGTCCCTGTCCACAGATATTAGTTTCATATTTTCAGTCCACCCTCCTAACATAATCTATAAATGATCAATGATATTTAGAAATGTTTCAACCATGTAATTGTGGCTCTGGTTCTGACTGTATGTTCTGATTTAAAATTTAGATCCATTTTGCACTTATAGTAAGGATTCTCCTTGCTATATATGTGTATGTTCCCCAACTTACAGCACTTTCTCTGTGAATACTGAACAAACTGTCATGATTTTATAAAAACACTTGGTAACGGCTTTGAGATAACCTGGCTTTTAATTAATTTTATTTCAGAAATTTTGGATATATATCAGTGCCTTTTCTTAAATTATATAAATAAAGGAATAAGATAAACTTTCCAATCCTTTTCTGTGGTGAAATAATTTGAGATATTTGTATAAGCTACATTTGCGAAAAACAGTGTAGTCGTAAAGTTAAATTATTAATTTTTTTTTAGGGCTGTCAATCACAGTTAACATGCACGAGTAACATGTTAATCGGCTCTCGCATTAATCTTTTTGCCGTGCCTCCCCCAGGGGTGTGCACTGTGCACAGTGGCAGGGAGTCGCACCTTCCCCCCCACCCCAGCATGCCTGAATGAGCCACCCATGCCTCCATTCCATGACCTGCCCCGGCCCTGGGTCCCTATTCACTGCACTCCCTGCCCCCGCCCCACTCCCTCCCTCACCTTGGGAGCCTTGATCTGCCTACCCATCCTTTCCCTCCTCCCCCTCCCGCTCCCCTCCACAGACTTCCCTGCCGGGTGCTGTGTGTGTGTCTGCCTTTCAGTCCCAAGCCACAGCCCCCCTAGATCTGCTGCTGCCCCTAACTCTTGAACCACAGCACTCTGCATTTCACCAGGGCATAGGGGGACCCCCCGCCCAGGCTCCAACCCCTCCCACACACCCACAGCCCCCCCACACCTTCACAAATTCCCCCAATGGACATACTCCACACCTAACCTTCAACCATACAAAGTACCTGCATAATTTTGCATAAAATTTTGAGTTTTTAACTGTGCAATTAAAACCGCAATTAATTGTAACTAATTTTTTTAATTGCATAACTAATCATGATCAGATTTTTTAACTGTTTGACAGCTCCATTATTTTGCATCTAGTTTTGATTATAAAGACTACAAAGTCAGGCTATTGTGATGACACTGAAGGTAACTGAACCAATCAGCCTCCTCCTGCTTAATATGCATGTAAAACTATTACTGGCAGCAACAACTTAGTTATTAGGGAGATTATATGTAGCTGACAAGGTCTGACTCACTTTATCACTGCATATTTTCTTCAGTGTAATAGCTAGAAAGACTCCCCACAGTTCTGCTGTCTTAGTTTCATTGTGCAATAAGGCAGGGCTGTCTAACTTATAAGATCTTGGGGACTACATGCCCTGGGGGACATACACAGAGCAGGCCCCACCGATCAAGCCACAGGCCATTGAGCTATGTAAACATTTCCTCCCTACCCTCCTGCAACACCATGCATCCATGTGGGCGCTCTCACCCTCCACTGCTACACCAGGCCCCCTGTTTCCCACTGTACCATGCTGGCATGCAAACTCACTCCTGACCTCCCTTAATGTGTGGGAGTGCCAGCGTGATGTCCCTCCTCCTCTGGTGCAATGCGCACCCTTATGGGCACCTGCTCCCCCCCCAACCCACAGCACAGAGCACTGCCCCACCATCTCACTATGTGGGTACAATCCCCCATAAACGGCCCTGATTCCCCCCACCCATGCAGCCCCAGACTCATGCTCACCTCCCTGTACCACTTGCCACAGTGCCTCAGCTCCGGGGTGGAGGTTGGCAGCAGCAGCTGGAGAATGAAGTGGGAGCCCAAAGGCAGCTGGAGTGATGGGGGTGATGGGGAGAACAGCAGCCAGGTAGGAGCCTGGGAGACCACAATTTAACCCCTGAGCTCCCAGCTGTGGGAAGCACAGGAAGCCATGATTGTTACTTGCTGGTACAGGGGGAGCCTTCTGCACTGGCAATATTGCACAGTGGGATCTGATGTTTGATCTCACAATCTTGCTTCCTGCCATACATGTAAACTGCATACATGTAAACATCTGTTAGCGGCGTCAGGTGTATCCCCCACTTAACTGGCTGGAATACTGGTGGTGACAGTTTTATAGTCTTTTGATGTACTGGTGGACTTTCCTTAAGACTTAAAAGAAATATCAAATAATACATTTATAATTGATACTATATATCTTCAAAACATTTAGATATGTTCATGGAAGCATTCTCTACTAGTTTCTTTTAAAGTTTGGGTAATGGCATTTTTAAAAAAAGACAAACAAATCCCCAAACTAAAATCTACATAAAGACTGAAAGCATGTATCACTATCTTAGAGTTTAAACTAATTACATATTACAATTAAGCCTAAACAGAGGGTCATGAATGCAGGAAATTCTAAGTTAAGGTTACATTGAAAAGAAATCCAAATATGTTAAGATACTCAAACAATGTAAACTCTGCCCTATACCAATACCATGCATACAAAAAAGAAACAACTATTTGTAATATTTATTTAAAAATGAGTTCATTCTCATCTTGGACCACAAAAATTGAAATGCCTGAATATGATTATTCCATGATGTTAATATAGAAAAAGGTTAAATTTTGCTATACTTAGTGGGAATTACAATACCTCTGTAATTCTTTTTACCTTTAAATTATGGACATATAACCTTAATTCCATTTTAACATAGGGCTTTTGGGTTCATTTTAAGTTTTGGTTTTTGGGTCTGGAGTAAATTATTCTCTCAAGAGATTAGCTTTGAATAAATCCAGTCAATATTGTCTGGAGAAGAGGGATTTTCTGGTGTAAAGACTGTCACCATTAACTTAAAATACATTCATGTTACATTCTTAAGGCCCTGGTTAGTAAGACACTTAAGTACGTGTCTAACTGCACTGTTTAAATTTATGCATATGCTCAAGTATGCCTTACTGAAACTAATCTTAAATATTTTGAATCATAATCATAAATATTAAAGCCTGAGACTGTAAAACTGTAAAGCAAAAAGCAACAAACTGAGGATACTGCTCCTGTGTACACATGCATCTGTTAGCTATAAAGCCACACTAATCTCTCCCAACTTCTCTCCGTAATGCATAAAGCAGTTCATCATGAAAATGTTTAACTAGGATGGTATCTCAAATCAAGTGAAAAGTAGACCATTCATGTTTACACATGAGTAGGATCTTCTTCTGCCCGTTATTCTTGGGATTGTTCCATTTTGAATGAGGTGATCCAGTATCTGATATGTCTATTAAAGAGACTCAAACTAACTTTGCAGTAGTAAGGAACTGGAAGTTTGTGACCTGGCAGGATATTTACTGAAAAGTAAAGGCTTTATTCTTTGGAAACAAACAAAGAAAGACAACACAGCAAGGAAATACCCAAAAGAAATATCACTTTTCTGATAGCAGCATTCTCCTTCCAAATAAGCTTGGGTGGGCTACTCCTATTATCTGATCAGCAGCATCCAAGCAGCTTTATAGCTGAATTAGATAGCTCCTGGTGATTTTCTTGAGATTTCAGTATTAAATCCCTTTCCTCAGTGTATGTGAAAAGACTTTTCCCCATGCATCGTTAAAAAAAGAAAAAGAAAGAAGTTGTCAATTAATGGGGGGGGAGGGGGCTCTCAATTCATACAAGAAATAAGTTTAGCCATGCCATTACTAAGTTTAGCATTGTTGTCATTACTTACAAAGTTGCCCCTTCTGCAACAAAAAATGCTTCCAAGCCACCCCTAAGAAATGAAGTTATAAGAAAGGAAGAGCTTTTACTCAGCATTTCAGGGACAGATAGGTAGCTTTTTCACCTGCCATGGATGTGTCAGTACTCAGGCTACCGGTTAACAATTAGATGTCTTTAAAAGTTAGCTCTTCTCTCTTATGCTTTTCCAACTGAATAAAGAAATGATAGTATCACAAGTGATACTATATTTTAAGATTCCTTTGTCATTATACAATATTATATTTTGACACAAACATGCTACCAGCAGGTACTGTAGAATCCTATAAAGGTTTCCATGAACAAGTTAAAACAAATATATATTGGGGTTGCTCTAGGTATCCTGCATCAGTACCGGGTATTTGATTAGATAACCTCCTGAGGTCTCTTTCATCTCTACATTTCTGTGATACTGTGCTACTGTATAACATACCAATTTAGTGTTCCAGTGCTGTGAAGCATCATCTTGTCTAATTTAAACACTCAGAGATTTCTTCCCAAAAGCTTTATCCTTAAAAATACCTGGGCAGCAAGAACAAGAACCCAGGATTTCCTTCTCCCAGAGGAGTGTCCTTCTCATTGGTCTACGCAGTTAGATTTGTTACTTGCTCTCTTTCTGACTGCATGAATCTTTCATTTTTGGTTGCTTGGCAGCTCAGCTTCAAGAAGAGGTATGGAAGTTGACCACACCTATCCTATTCTGTAATTTGGTGATTAGAGCACTTCACTGGTAAGTGGAGGATACAGCTTTGACTCCTTTCAGGTTTGGAAAGGTGTAGAACTCAAGTCTTATGCTTCTGGCCTAGTACTGACCTGTTTTACAAAAGGTAGTCCACCCCCCTGCCCATAAAAGAGTGAGATGGGATACTGAACTGAGTGCTATAGTGTGAATTAGCCTCTGGATGCATCCTGCATTTGTGAAGAAGATTGGATTGTGCTGGCAGAGGACGCAGCTGGGCAGGGAGCTGTTCCAGAGGTGGGATCTTGCAGCAGTGACAGCATGGTCCGGAGCTGGGGCAGATCTGTGATCTCCTGCCTGCAGGCCTTAGGCAGGGGCATGCAGATGGTGGATTGAAGCTCTGCCCTGGCTCTGAACCATGCTGTCACCACAGCAAGATTCCAGCTCCAGCCACGGAGCAGCTCCCATCCCAGCCAAGCACCCTGCCATCGCTGCTGGAGCTGGTCTCCATGGAAACGTTGGCCCCACACTGTCATGGCACTGGGGTCTCCATGGAAACTGGCTGCAGTGATGTGGGCAGGGCTGCTGGGAAATGGAGTCCAGCTGCTGGCCCAATCTGCCATTTTGCCTACCACTGGACTAGATTCTTAAGAAGGGATAGGCACCTTCAAGAACAATGTGAACCTTCATCTCTCTTTGCTATATGTTCTCATCTGTTCAAATGGGATAATGATATCTAGTTTCTCCTACCCCTTTTTCTTTGCCTGCCTTGCATATTGGGTTTGTAATCTCTTTGGTTGGAGATAATCACCTACTATGTACCAGTGTAATCCCTAGCATATTGGGCTCCAGATGTAAGCTGGGGCTTCCAAAAAACTACCATAATGCAATAATAAATTTAATAGCAGCCCCAAAAACAGTACAGTTCATCTGCAAATCCAAAATTCATATTTCAACACAGGCAAAAATACTCCATATTTTTCTTTTCAATATAATTTTCAAACAATGAACTCAAACATTTTGCTTTATTTATGTAGTGGCCTAAGTGGACCTTGGTACAATCAGCTAGAGCAGGCTTTCCCAAACTGTGGTACGCATAATAGGCCTGTGCAAATTGGGAAGTATTTGATTCAGATTTGGCTGATTCAGAGAACAGTGATTTGACTTGGAGATTTGGATCACTGTCCTGAATTGATTCGGCCAAATAGGCTTCATAAGATTTGGCGCTGATTTGGAGATTCAGCCATAGACTATAATGGGGAATCACTGAAATACCTATAGATTTGCCAACTTCTGGCTTTTTTACTATTCCTTTCATCCCAGAAGAGCGCACACACACCAACTAGATGCTTCCTTAGCATGACGAAGAGTTTTAAACTGGAAAGCCTATGCCTCACACATTGCACCCCAGGCAGCTAAGCTGAGCTCACCTGGAGCCTCGCCACTCCAGTGCAACCAGCAAGCCTCAGGCCTTGCAAAGATCTTAGGGGTCTGAGCTTTGCCCAGCCAGGACTGTGCATGAGTGTGGTGGCTGGAGTTTATAAGGTGCCTCCTACTCACCTTTCACCAGGGATATCCTCAGTCCTGGCATTTCCTGGGGCTGCCACACTGCCAGCAGTCCCACCAGGCCTCCCAACCCTGGCAGGGTACAGTTTTAGTGGTCATGCCTTCCCCATAGAGTATCCGCCTTCCCCATGGCTCAGACCATACCTCCAAGTTCATCCTGGCTTGGGAGCTCAACAGGAACATGTTCTTCCCCTGCTGGCTGGTGATACAGTGAGTGCTGCCTCCAGCTCAGAGAGCAGGGCATTAAATGGTTAAAAAAAAATGGAAATAGGTGCAGATGAAATGAGGCACTCACTCCATCTGCAGGTAGAGCTTGGAAAACCCAAGCAGTGGGAGGTTCATCTTGAGAAACACCAGCTGCTCTGCCAAACCAGCAGGTGCGGTGGAATGTCACAGCATTCCCCAGCAATGCTTCAATTGGAACACTGGTTGATAGACAGGACAGATATTGCCGGGAAACCGTGGCCAGACCCTGCCACATCTGGCTGCAGGTTGCCCAATAGGCCAAGGGGTCACAGTCCAGCGTCTCCACATCCTCGGCTAGATAGATAAACACTGAAGCATTGGCACTACCTGCCCAAGCCTGTGGTCTGGTGACTCTGGGCCCCAACATTGAAGCCATGCCTTTGGCCCACATTGGCAGTGGCTGGCATGGAGGAGACTGGCTGGTGCTGGTGCTGGGAATGCTGGCATAGGAAAGTGGATCCCCCTCTTCCATATCCCCTCGCCTCTGCCCTTTTGCCTCCATGACTCTGCTTACCAGCACCTCTGTCCAGTGATTGAGGGCTTTGGAGCTGCCAGTGAACATGCTCCCCTTCACCCTTGGGTCATATACGCCCACCAGCATGTGGAACGTAGTGGATCGCAATGGATCCAGCCATTTTTTAATGCCCTCCTTCAGCTGCTTCACCAGTGCCTGCACTTTTGGTGAAACTGGCTTGCCCCAGCCAGGTACATAGATCCCCTGGAACTTCTCCATTTGGTTCAGAAGTTCCTTCGCTACAGGCATCACCTGCCTAAGGAGGGCATCGCCAGTGCTGAGGCTCTTGGTGGCCTTGACGAAGGGCTTGAGGCTCTCCAAGATCTGGGAGATGCTATCCCACTCAGCTCTGTTAAGGGGGCCGCTGATCCCAATCTCCCCAAGCGAGGCCATCTCATAGATGGCCTTCTGTTGCTTCACCAGCCTTTCCAGCATCAGGTACGTGAAGTTCCACTGAGTAACCACATCCTGCATTATTCTGTGTTGTGGGATGCTCAGCTCTGCCTATTTCTCCTGCAGCATCTTGCCCTCCTTGATGCTGCAGTGGAAGTAGCCTGCCACCTTACTGCATTTTGAAATCAGCTGGATGGTAGTGATAGCACCATCACCAGCAGCCCTGTCCCCCTCTGAGGCATCCCTCACTATGAGATGCAGTTTATGTGCCACACAGCAGATGCCAACAAATTTGGCATCATGGACCGCCTTGACCATATTGGCCCCATTGTTGGTGACCATGAAGCCACAGGTGAGCTGCCTTGCCCAACAAGCCAGCCTTGCACCAGGCAGTTTATAGCCACCATGATCTCTGTTGCTGCGTGGGGCTTATCCATCATCTCAGCTTGAAGGAGAGCCCACCAACAGCCTGACTGATTACACCAGTGCCCAGTGAGGAAGAGGCAGGCATGATCTCTACCCCATCTGCTCCAGATGTCTGAGGTGAAGCGCAAGGCTACCTGCAGCCCTGCCTTGTGCAGCTACTCCCTCAAGTACTCTCTGCGTGCTTCATACAAGGTGGGCACCACTGTCCTGCTAAAGGTGGTGTATGCGGGCACTTGGTATGATGGGACCACCATGAGCTGCCTGAACCCTGGCTGCTCAACTAAGGAGAAGTGCTGGCCATTCATAGCAAGCATCTCCCCAATGCTCTGGGTGACCTCACTCGCCCTTGCAATGTGACCCTCTTTGTCTGCAGCTTTCCTCCACCAGTCCAAGGTGGCCTGCCTCTGCTTCATGGGGTGGGGGCTTTGGAGTGAGAGGGGGACTTTCCTTTGGGCACATTCCCATTGGTGCCAGGCTGAGGAGAAACAAGGGCAAGGGGGTGCTGCCTCCTGAGACGCAGCAGCATCACCATGGTGGTAAAGTGTTTCATGTCCTTGCCCCAGCTGATCTGCCTTCAACAGTGCTGGCAGATAGCAAACCTGGGATCATCTGCCACTGCAAAATGATCCCACACTACACTATCCCCCCACTTCTGGGTTGAGAATGGGGGTCCTGCCTTATCCCCCTCTTCAGTAGGCTGAGGCACAACAACAGGAGGAGCTCACTCAGCTGAGCCACTTGCCTCCACAGCCTCAACCTTCTCTGAGGTGCTTTCCAGAGGAGGAGACTTGGCTCTAGGGGAACTTTGAAGGGTGTGGAGCACAAACTCAAATTCCCCCTTGTTCCCCACAATTTCTTTTGCTAGGGCGCTCAGGTCACCTGCTTCTAGATTGAGCTCCTCCTCTGGCACTAGGAGGCTCATGCTGGGAGATGAAATTGGGGTGGAGGAGACTGTCATTCTGCTCCTGGTGGGTCTTTCTGGTGTTCGGGGAGGTGATACAGGTGCAGGGACAGGTACTGCTCCCACCTCTTTACTCCCACTGGTAGCAGAATACTCATCACTGCCAGCAATGAGGGTGCATCTATATTTTTGGGGGGATGGGGGGAGGAAACTTGCAGCTCTATCTGTCCCCCTAACTGCCTCTAGCTCCTCTCCCTCCCCTGCCAGAAGAACTGGCACCTGCCTTTCCATCACGCTTTATATTAATCTTTCCTGTGCTGGAAAATGTGTGTGTGTATGTGTTCAGCTGTAATATCTCTTCTCCTCTCTGTGTGTAACTAACTAATAATATCTCTTCTTCTCTGATTATTGTGTCTGACTTCTTTGTTTTGTTTACTGTACGTGTGTAATTAAAATATTAATATTAGTATATTAATATGATTATATTATATGTAATTAATACTATTATTATATGTAATTAATACTATTAATATTATTATATTCTGT
>NW_017728913.1:3962951-3994944 GCF_001723895.1 Crocodylus porosus
GTAATTAATACTATTAATATTATTATATTCTGTTTCTTTGTGTATGTATGTGAGTGTGTGTAATGTATGTACTTTCCTGCACAGTGATGGATCACATTGCCAGGGAAAACACATCTTTCTTTTAAAGTGTGGGGTTAAAAAAAATTACAAGAACAAATAAGAGGTTTTTGGGGAAAGAATAAATTGAAAGAAATGAATTGTATAGGGATAAGTAGAGGGATTCTAGGCAAGGGTAATTAGTAATCTGTATCCAGTCCTTTCCAAAAACACAAACTAGCATGAGATTGACTAGGAAGCAAAGCTAGTCCAGTAGTGCCTTTCAGATGCTGTTTCTCGGGCAGAAACAGCTCACAAAAAGGACAGAAAGGCTGCAGAAACCGCTTATATGCTGTTTCTATGTTCCTCCCTCAGAGCACTGTGATTGGAAGGGGACTCAGGAAAAGATCACAGTCACTGGTCAGCTACAGATGTCAGTCTTTCCCCCCTGCTCCCCATCCCTCTTCTCAGTTTCTGTTCCCCTGAAAGACTGTCTTCTGAATCTCCAAATCATTTTCTGAACATTTTCTGAATCAATTCAGAGGTTGTTTTTTTTTCTTGGGCCAACTCTCTGAATTGAATCAATGACTGAAGCTTTGCACACCCTAATTCATACCCCTGGGGGTATGCAGGTGAAATTGTACACTGGCGGATTTAATTTTCATTATAATAATTAGCATTTAAGGGGTTACAATATAAAGCATATGAGGGTAGGGGTCTGTGGGCAGCTGTTAAATCCGGAAGGGAGTATACAATAAGAAAAACTTTGGGAACCTCTGAACCAGAGGGAAACTCCAGCTGATTAAAGCATTAAAACAAATTCTCATAGATCAGTCCACCTTAAAAAAATCAGTCTTTCTGACTTGGCAGTGTGCTTCCAGAACTTTGTTGGTGAAACTTTAACCATATACAGAAGTGACTCCTCCCTGTCCCAGCCAATAAACTACCACTCAAGAAAGAGAAGTAAATGAATATTACAACTATAGTAATGCAAACAGTTTTGCATAAGTTAAGGAAACAAGCAGAGCTTTAGAAAAAATTCAGAAACCTGCCTGATAATCTGCTGTTCTCCTACCTGAAATGATGCAGAAATGCAGGTAAGAGATTTAGAAAAATGTGCTGCAGCATGTCAGGTTGTTTTATCTTTTAAGCCTGTATATCCATTTATCTATCTCAGACTGTGCCACTAAGGATTTGGTGGGAAGTATATTGTTATAAATTTAGGACATGCTTTTTGAAAAAGCTTGTGTGCAGCCCAAACCATTGCTCTGAGTTATTTATATAACTCCCAAAGATATTCTAAAGGGTAGAACTTTACTGAAATTGTGTTAAACAGATGCACTGAGCTGTTCTACGTCAATGTTTTAGCTTCTGCTTCCTTAATACCTAATGAGCCGTGGGGGTAACTTGGTCTAGGTTGTCTTATTTTTTTAGGAGCTAAGAATATTTTTGTTGATATTATTAGGAATACAGGGGTACTAAGCTTATTTTATAAAACAAAACACATATATTTGTGACACTGTAATGTGTATAAATATAGTTAAGTAACAAAGCAGAATATGAAGAAAATGGATTATTAAAAAAAATTCTGCTTCACAACTAAATGAACCACAATTTGTTCACAATTAAGTAACCACAATTTGTTCTCTAAAGCAGTGGTCTCCAAAGTGGGGTGCACACACCCTAGGGGGTGCACAAGATGATCCATTGGGGTGCAGAAAGAAAATATTAGAACTTCTATTTAGATGTATAGTTATATATTATATAAAATATATTGGGGGTGTGTGCTCAAATTTTCACTGATAGGAGTGCGCATTCAAAAAAGTTTGGACACCACTGCTCTAGAGAATGGAGTGTGCTGCCACATAAAAGCTATGTTAAAAGCAGAGCCGTATGCATGTTTTATAAGAAAATCTGAAAAGTGAATTGAAGGGCTGTAAACCTGAGTTCTGTTTTGGATTGTGGTTTGAGTTACCTTCTGGGCTCTGGTATGTTTCGGCTTAAATTATTTTGGTCAATGCAAGATAAATAGTTCTTGGAGTAGCAATAAAACCCAGTGAAAGCTTTTGGACTTTGACTCAGTGGGAGGTGACACTTGAAAGTTCTGTCTCTTGTGTGCAAGATATAATTATATAATTCAGCATAAAGTACTTATCTACTGTACATAGTGTTTGACTGAGTCAGTCCTTCTAAAGATTTTGTTTGGACATTGACTTAAATGGTACTGGGAAGTCATTTTGAAGAACAAAAGGAGCTAGAAATTGATTGAATCCTTATTCTCCCCCTTCCTCCTCTCTGTCCCCACCTCCTATTTCTGGTTTTTGTGACCTATGATTGTGTAGTACATGATTTATAGTATCTCTTATGTTATTCAAAGTAAGTAAAGTATAACTAATACAAAACACATAGCACTAGTAATATGATATATGGGTCATCTCCACATTGATTTTATTAATATTCATTAGTTGGTACCTTAAATGTCTCCTGAAATGATAAAAGCAGAATTCCATAGGTATTTTTCATCTCTCTTCTTCATTCCTTGGGAGTCAAAAAGCCTCAATGCAACACTTCAAATTATACTAGGACTTGCTGGAGACAGACCTCCAGTCATCCCACGACTGTCGAAGTAGGTGTCTCACCAGTAGGTGGCAGGGGAACATGTAACAGTGCACTGAAAAATGGCTTCACCAGGGTAACTATGGACATATGATGCCTATATCAGTGTGTAATTTATGCCATCATATCTTTACCACTGTTTTCCCTCCAGGTTAATTCTACACTGGATTCTAGGAAGATATACCAGTTTATATTATTTGTCCACACTTTGTTTCCATTAGTGTAAAGGTGCTTATGCTAGTATAAATGTATCATGTATTCAGGTTCAGAAATAAGGACCTAGAGACTGGAGACAGCAGTGGGAGAAGAACTTGTGAAATCTCTTAATGTGCTGCTTTACATATATTGTGTAAATAAAAACAGTTTAAAACTCTGTTGTCTAAGTCCACCATTATGATTTGCATTGGTTTTTAGGTGTCGTTGTTTGTAACATGGACTGTAGCCACTTGTGCAGATTTTGGGAAAACTGACAGTTCTTTGCAGTTAGGTACCTGTGGATGTGTACAGCTGATGGTAGCACTAACTTTCTACCTCCACCTACTTTACTAAACTGCGCATAAACATTTTTGATGGATTTTTGGTTGTAGCCAGGTTGGTCTAAGGACATAGGCAGGCAAGGTTCTTTGAGTAGATGTGATATATTTTATTAGACCTTTTATTAGACTCTTTTATGAGTCTTCTAATTGTACCTGAATAGAATATAGATTTATAGTTTGTGCAATGGGAACTGGAGCTTACTCAGCATACTCACCTTCATTTTTCAACTCTGTGTACTTGTTACTAAAGCACCTATGTGGAATTTCTGTCAGTTCTACTTTTTTATGCAGTTCCTCTTTCCTTTTCTTTTGAAGGACATAAAACCCACTCATCTCCTACTCTCATGTAACTGAAAATGATTTTCAGATGCAAAAGGTTTTATGGATGCCTGTGGATGATTTTGCATAATTTAAGTGACACATGAATATTGCAACTCTCATTTTAAACATTCTGAGAACTCTAGACATAGATATGGGTCATAGTAAGGGTAAAATATTCATTTTAAAATTCAAACTAAAAAAGTAGCTTGTCAATAATATGGATTTATTTGTTGTGTACATGTGATGATTTTTAATAAAACAACTAATAGAAAATGACACTCAGAAAAATAAGTGTTGTTTCATTTTAAGTGTTAGTGTTGAGTGTAGACTAGTGTATAATTGTGGGTGTATAAATGTGGAGAATGGAGAACTGTGTACATTCTTTGTTCTATAATTACTATGCATATTCACTATAGTGTTCTTTATTTTATACTCACAAATCTTCCTTTACATGGGATCACATGATTCAAGATGGTTGAGGGTTGATAGCTACCCTGTTTGCTGCTCTCACAATATTAGCTGTCACAATAGGTTTAAAATCCCGTTACTAAACTCAGATCAATAGCATGGTAGTCTCTAGGACCCAGGAAAGATCAGATTAAGAGGTGTATCTGTATCTTTATCTGTATCCGTGTCTGTATAGGGAAAGAGATAGACTTATAAGCAATTTAGATCACAAATTTGAATATTTATTTAAATTAGAAAACAGGAAAGTTGATTCAAATAATTGATTGTGCTGTTGTTCTACATTTGTACATTTTAGTTTTTTATGAAAGAAACATTCTCACTGGATGGTAGAACTCTTAACACTAATTGATTTGCAGTTAATCTAGACTTTAATTTTTTTCTATATAATGAGAATGATACACTAAATCTGCTCATATTTATGTAAATAATTATTTAACTCAGTATACATTTATGCCAGTGTTTAATTGTTCTATTTTTATATTTAGAAAACCAACTCTCAGAGCACATGTATGAGCACCCATGGTTTTTTAGTGATGCTTTATGTGCGTTAGCCTATTTTAATGGACATTAATTAAATAGCACTTTTTTAATGATGCTTTAATGTGCATGAATATAGGCTAGTGCACATTGAAGTGCACAAGTAGGTGTTCCCAGAGGTACTAGATTTAATGCACATTAACTAAAGCACATTAATACATGTGTAGATGTGCTTAGGGTCAACAAGAAAGTTTGACAGACTGCTCAGATCTGGGACTGATGCTTATGGTGGTGACCTACCCAGCTCCCACAAGAAAAGCAGTAAAAAGGCTTAAAGCTGCAATGCAGAAAATAACAGGAAGATACGCAAGGAAATAGAGCTTTTCCTTAAGAACATGCCTTCCACATTTAAAACAATAGACACTATTTTATTTGGCAACGCTTTACTGGCCCCTGATGCTTCATCTATGCACGTTCACAAATTCAGGGAGGAGGTAAAGCTACTCCTGTGGCTTTACATCATCACTGTATCCTCTTGGTTGGGGAGATTTTGCCACAGCTGGGTCTGCTAGCTTTGGGGGGGGTCACTTTGAATCAGCACTGTAGTAGAAAAGTTCAAGGCCCAGAATCTGAGCCAGTAAGTCTGCTTTGTTCTAACGGCTTAATGCATGTGATGAGATTGAAGGAATGGATTTCTTTCAGAACAGAAACCATTTAAAAAGCAGACCATAAAATTACACTCAGACTTTACAGAGAGAAAGAAGTTGAGAAAAAGGACAAATTCAGCTGAAATCAAGCTCCGTTGAGCAAAAAAAAATGTAGACGATTGCATGTGTGTGGAGAGAGAGAGTGCACACAGGGGAAGGTGTAAAATTTGTTCATGTGTGCATATTGGCTCATATTCTCTGCTGCACTGAGATTTGAGAGGATGTGTTTAAAGGGGGTGTAGTATGGCATCAATGAGCCTATTACTGGCCATATTAAATATCTTTGATCCTCAAGGACCACCTGTGCCCCCCCCCCCGTCTGTGATACCAGCACTACTTAGGGCAGTATGCAGGGGTTCTCTAACATGTCTTAGTTGGTACAGGGGATATCCAGTATCATGCAGCACACTGGTTGAGATGGGTAAAGCACACCAATGTGCCAACCCTAGCTGTCACGCCCTTTCTGCTGGAGCCACATGGGGGAAAGGAAGTACAGTACCTGGATATACCATCAAAGAGTTTCAGTGTACTGGAGGACCGCTCAGCTTTGCAGATCTTTCTGCCTTAAAGCCACTTTGGCCCACATGTATTCCACAGGAGTTCCACTGGAATTTATTAACAATATAAACAGGATTGATAAGGCTTCAGCAAAAAATTACATAAAGAAGTCCAGAAGCCCTCAAACTTTTACATAAAGAAACTGTCCATCCCATTGGTGAAAATGGTTTCCCTGAACGGGATTGCGTTTTCTTCCCATGCTGGTTCTTCCTTTGAATTTTTCTTGCGGTTTTCATTTAAGTTACATTCAGCTGAGGGTAGGGTGAAGTTCCATTTACACTTAGACCAAACTAAGAGCACTTAAAACGTGAGCACCTGCATGTTAAAGCCCATTAACTCATCCTAAGTGGCTTCTGCATCTCAAAGTTATGCCACTTCATGTGAGGCTTAACTTTGGGCTGTGCTACCTAGGTCTTGTTAGGGTAACTTCAGTTTTTGCTCCACAAATAAACAATTAGCAATTTGCAACCTAGATGTCTGGGCCATGCCCCTGCTCATCAGGCCTCTTGTGGCAATTCAGAGCTATGAAGGCAGGAAATGGTATTAACTCTTAATGTAATCACATTACACTAAGCTCACAGCATAGTCTAACTTTAACACTGCTTAACAGTCCATAGATTTAGTATGGTCTAAGTCCAGCATGCAACTTCACCGTTATATGCACTTCAGCAGATTGGGTAAAAGACCAGAAGGTGCCTATTTGCATGTGGTTGAGCTGAATATGACTAAAGCTCCATGGAAAACAGAAAAATGTATCCCTATAACTTGTGAACATCTACACATAGCAAGTTTATATTAAATCATGTCTATCAAATTCTTGACATTCATAATTCTGCATTTTGGTGAATTTCCAAAACAAATTTGGTTAAGTCATAAATGTGCCAGTAAAGTGGATTATCTTGCAACATTTTCTTTCCATCTTATTTGGGTTCATGACAGTTTAAGGAAATAACATTTAGTGATGATTTTAAGTTTGTGTAAGTGGGCACAAGTCTAGTTAAGTCAGTCATTGTAGCTGCACTTACTTACATCAGCCAAGCATTTGGTTCACAGATTTAAGTAGCCAGAACTGGTTTGAGGCCAATGTGTAAAGAATGTATAAGCCATATGTATTTTAAATCCAGTGTCTTAGAATGATCTGGATAGGACCCCTCCAAGCTGGGGCACTAGACAGCCAAGAATATGAGATTCATAGGGCTAAGGACACAGTGTGCAAGCAACTAAGAGAGAGCCGGATGCTGTAATCTAGGGGCTAGAGTACTTGGCTGAAAGAGAGGAGATCTGGGTTTGTGTTGCTGACCTCTGAATTCTCTTCTTTTTACATTAGGAAGGTTACAAAGCAGAAAGCCAAGAGTTTAGCCCAGGAAGTCAGAGACCCGGATTTTAAACACTCTATATACCCCTTACCAATCATCTGTGAGAATTTAAACCATTTCCCACTTCCTTGGAGAGCACCCTAACCATAAGACTGGAGAATGAATGCCTTGGCTGCAGTTCAACAGAGAAGGACCTGGGGTTTACAGTAGACCATAAGATGAATATAAGCCAACAATAGCTCATACTTCTGCCCACAGGGAAGGAGCAGTAGCTGGGGACTTAAAGTCCCCAGTATGGTAAGAATTCCCCCCTCACTTCTCTGTGCTCAGAGGCATATCCTGTTGCCTCTGATTCTTCCACTGTATTCAGCACTGGTGAGGCCTCACCTGGAGCATGGTGTCCAGGTTTGGGCTCCACACAGCAAGAAAGATGGGAACAGGTTGGAAAGAGTGCAGCACAGAGTAACAGGAATGATTAGGGGCCTGTAAGTAGGACATATGACAAAAGTCTGATGGAACAGGATTATTTAGTTTGGAGAAGTCTGAGGGGGATTTGATGTTTAAATGCCTAAATGGCAGTGGGAGGTGGGCAGGAAGATGAAGATAGCCTATTTTCTATGGCTACAGGAGGCAGGACTAGGAGCAATGGCCTAAGCTGCAGTAGAGGAAATTTAGATTGGAAATTTAGTTTGGAAATTTAGATTGGAAATTCAGAGGAACTATGAGGGTGATCAAGCATTGGAACAGGTTACTTAGAGAAGTAGTGGAATCTCCACCTCTAGAAATTTTCAAGAGCAGGTTGGACAGACACTTGACTGGGATGGTTTAGGTGGGGGTGATTCTGCCTTTAGCAGGGGGGCTGGCTAGATGATCTTGTGAGGTCCCATTCAGTTCTATTTTCCAATGTTGCTATAATCAAGCTATGGGCTAAGCAGGGTAGCATCCTCTCCCTTTGCGCCACCCTCCCCACATCCTGTGGAAGTTGAGGAGCAAAAGCAGAAGATTCACAGGACCAGACTAGCGGGGAAGAGGGAGAGTGCCTCTGTTAGTGAAAGCCCCAGTGTTTGCCTTTCCTTTTGATGGAAGCTGTTGAACAATTAACAGTTCTGAAAAATCAAGCTGCTTACTTGTGATTAATTTCTGTTTGTATAAGTGCAGTTCCCAATTTGTAACCAGTATTCATTTTATGATGAAATATATCATCACTTTTTTTAGCAATGGTTATCATCAGGGATCCAGGTTTTCCATTTCCCATGGAAAAACAGAGAAAACCGAGGATTTTACCCTTTACCAGAGGAAAAGACAGATTTCTCAATTTATCAGAGAACCCCATGGATTTCACAGTTTTGCAAAGAGCTTTCTACAGGTTGGCAGAGTTCCAGCCTGCAAGGAGCTGGGAGGGAGCGGGAGGAGGGCGGTCAGGCAGGGGGTGTTACGTGCAGTGTATATTACGCCTGTGCAAAGTGGCTAGTATTCACTTCAGATTTGGATTCGGCTGATTTGAGGGACAGTGATTCGATTTGGTGATTCAGATCACTGTCCTGAATTGGTTGGACTGAATCTGATTCAGAGATTCGGCTGCTGCTGAATCTCCGAATCACACAGGCCCATCTTCCAGCTGCTCTTCCAGCCCCAGCAATGGCTGTCCCACCTGGCCCAGCTCCCAGCACTTTGGAAAAAAAAAAACCCTGACTCACCGGGTGCTGCTGGGCAGAGGGGCGATCCCCACTGCACCCACTGCCCCATGCCATGTGGGGGGGCTCTGCACGAGTCCCCAAACCTCCTCTGCTCTCCCAGCCCCCGCCTGCCCCAGTTCTGGCCTTTAAAGAAAAAAACCCCAAAGACCCCCTAGACTCACTGATTCCCTCCCGGTGGGGGGTGATCCCTGCTGGCCCCCACTGCCCCACACCATGTGGGGGGCTCAGCATGAGTAGAGGTTTTTTTGTTTTTATTTTTCTTAAAGGGGCAGAGCTGGGGTGGGCAGGGTAGCCAGGAGGGTGCTGGGGGAACGGGCTCCTGGCAAACCCCTCCCATGCAGCATGGGGCAGTGGGGGGTGCAGCGGGGATCACCCCTACACTGGGGAGCACCTGGTGAGTGGCCGTTTTTTTTTAAAGGGCTGGGAGCTGGGCCAGGTGGGGGCTGGAGGAGCGAGCGGGGGTTGCGGGGGGGGCTTGGGGGAGCAGGTAGGGGGTTCTCCCATGGTTCCCTTCCCCCTCCTTCAGCCTCCCCTCCTCTGCCCCCTACATACCAGCTCTGAGTCCAGCTCCAGCTCCCTGCTGCAGTGGGCAGGACTTGCCAAATCATCGAAGCTCTCCAAATCTTTGCCACTGAGAGCTCCTAATTTGGAAATGCTCCCCCCTCCCCCCACATGGCCCTGCTGTGCCCTGCAGCACTGGGTTGCACCTGCTGGGCCTGCAGCAGGCTACTGACACCCACCCCGGCCCTGCTCACAGATCCTGTCCCCCAGGAATACATGCAGCAGCGGAGAACTGCTCTCCCCACCCAAGCCCACAGCAGGCAGAAAGTAGGGGGAGCTGGGCTCTGCTTTGCTGCAGCAGCTGCCACCTCCTGCTAGGGACAGGGGGCTGTGGATCCAGGTCCCTTGCTCAATAGCTATGCCAGCTGGGGGCTGTGGGTGGGGGCCAATGGGCACTAACAGGGCTGTTAGGTGGAGTTAGAGGCATGAACATGTCCAGGAAGCTAGGGTGGAGGGGAGTGAGGGGCATCAGCAGGGCCAGGGAGGGAGAGAGTGATTTAATAATGGATTTTTTGGGTTTTATCAGAGAATTTGTGATTTTTTTTATCAGGGAAAACCAGGATCTCTGGTTCTCATTATTTAAAAAAATAGAATCAGCACAGTATAATTGACCTGTTCAGCCTCCACAAGAGAAGGCCGAGAGGGAATCTGGTGGCTGTCTATAAACTGGCCAAAGGAGACCAGCAGGCAATGGAAGAGACCCTGTTCCCCTGAGCACTACCGGGAGTAACAAGGAATAATGGCCACAAGCTGACTGAGAGTAGATTCAGGCTAGATATCAGGAGGCGCTACTTCACAGTCAGGGCGGCTAGGATCTGAAACCAACTTCCAAGGAAAGTGGTGCTGGTTCCTACCCTGGGGTCTTCAAAAGGAGGCTAGATAATCACCTTGCTGGGGTCGTTTGACCCCAGTACTCTTTCCTGCTAGCAGGTGCTCAGACTTGATGATCTGCTCAGGTCCCTTCTGATCCTACCAACTATGAAGCTGAACTTCTGCTATATAGCTGTATCTCAAACTTGCACTGGTTATTTCCTCTTCAGGGACCAGCTTGTCTGAGGTCTACTATGTGAAATACAGAAAAATATATTTGCTACCAGTTGTTTTCTGTGGCAGCCTAGGAATGTTGCTTCTGAATCAGAAACAATTTTGCATGTTGAATTAATTACAGGGAAGTAGTAGGCAAAGATTGCGAGCCAGTAAATTTATCAGTTTCTTTATTTTCAGTCAAATTATTGCTTTTCTTATCTGTGTAACATAAAGTCCTCAAGGGGATTACTGGTGTTTTGCAAGATTAATAAGTCTTTTTTGTTATACCTCTTTCACCACTTTTGTGAACTTTCCTTCTCAATCTTTCCTGAATGAATTTGTCTAAATAAAAATGTTGAACACAAATCTTTTTCTGCTCTGGCTTAAAGCTCTGAATATCATGCCATGATCTGCATAGAAATACACACTATCGTATTCCTGTAAAAGCTGTGATGCAGTCATTCAGCTTACTTTAGCTGATTATTGGTTTGGTCCTGGTTAATTTGTAGACACAAAGTTTGTTTTATGGCTGGGTGTATTGTTGACTTGCCAACCAAGTAATAAAACATAGGCTTCATCCATAAGAATTCAAGAAACCTCAAATAATAATAATTACTATGCTGCTTCCCACATTTTATTTTTCTGTGTGTATGAGAAAAGCGGTTCTGAATGATATGGCATTCTACAATATGCAAAATCTCCATATGGGTGGGAGTTTTTGTAGCAACCCTTGGAGACCTTGTAACAAACTGTTCTCCCATGTTCTAGGGTGAGTAGGTGAGAATGACGGCTTGTTCTGCTTATTACTCACCTGTATGACAGATGTGAATAATGAGCTAATTTAAACCAGCAATGCTTTCCTTCCAAATCTCTTTTCCTTTCTTTTGTAGGAATAACAAGTAAATGAAAAAAAATGCTACTCGGTCCAGTGTTTGTACCCTGGGATTAATTTATCATATGCCTGTTCATTTTACTTATAAATAGGGGTTTAGAATGCGAGGGCATTTTTACACGTACTCTGGGTGTGCGTGTGTGGAGGGGAGGGCAGGCACTCTTGAAGCTGCTTTAATTAAAGTGGCTGGAGCATCTCATGTCTCGGCATCCCCGCACTTCAAAATGGAGGTGGGGGCATTTTATCTAAAGCTTATCGAATGAGCTTTATTTAAAGCACCCTTGCCACCACTTTGAAGTGTAAGAATGTTAGTACTGAGCTCCAGCCAGCCTCTGTGTCTTGGGTAATTACCACATTCCAGCAGACTTGATTAATCGAGTCTGCTCTGATGCATTGTTTATTACAGCACATTGGATTATCCTTCTGGCTCATGTACAGACACCCCTAGAAGTTACTTCTTGTAATTGTACCTTCAATCAATTGTTCCCAGTGTTCTTTCAGCAGCCATATTTTTAATGGGTATCAGGTGGCATAGGAACAGCAACTTGTACCCATGAAGGGAGTTTACAGATGTGCTCCGGGAGGTGGGGGCGCGCTTTAATTAGTGCAGTTCTGAGAGCTGTGCCATTAGAAGCACCCAGAACATCACTTGTATCAGTGTCCCCATGCTGAGAAATGGCAGCAGGGAGGCTCCAGTCCACCCACGCCACCTTCCAGTGCCAGCTGGGGAATCTTAAAACAAGCTCCTTCTGCTCCCTTTCTCCCTCCCATTCTGAAAACAGCATGGGCTGGGAGGGAGGAGGGACTGTTGCTAGGGGAAACTGGCTTCAGGCTCAGAACCAGCAGCTACTTTCCCCTCTCCAATGGAACCAGCAGTGAACTTCTGTTTGGTCCAAGGAATCATTGTAAGTCAGGGTACTTCCTGCAAAGTATTTTTAGTTACAGCAGGGAGCTGCACTTCTGTCTGTAACCTATGGGGCACCTTGTCAATCTCCTCTGGGCACTGGAGGCACAACCAAGTTAGGCCCAAGAAATGTTTCTCCCAGGAGGACTCATGTTAGTACAAATCCATTGCCTTGGTTCAATATGGATCTAATGCAATGTAGTACCCAGGAGCAACCATTCTTATTTTCTATAGGGACTATGAGTGCCTCTTGTTGACTATAGTTGGCGTTAAGTTGAACGAGTTGCTTATATTTGCTTAACTATATTTTGGCTAAAATAAAACAGGCAAAGAAATGCTCAGACACCAGAATGTCACAAAGTGGGAGCCATTTGAGAAAACTTAAGAAAGACAGATTGAGAAAACTAGAGTAAAGTTGCAAGATCACCTTAATTACATTTACAGCATGTCTACATGAGACAAGTACAGTAGACTAATTCTACTTCACATTAGCAAGCTACTGTGCATTAGTGTCCTTAAAAAGTGTGCACCGAGGCTAATGCGAAGTAGCGCCAATTACAGCGCATTGGTGATTACAGGTACTCAACTTAATCTGCTATAATTACAATGCATTAATGAATGTGTAGATGCATCCTTAGTGGTCTGATGATAAACAAAGCTAATTTTAGCTGAGGTAAAATTTATACAGGGAATAAGATTAGGTAGATGAATATTAATTAGAGTACCACATATTGGGACTGCATTTATTTACCTTATTTAGTAAGGTTTCTAATATTTTAGCCAAACAATAGGATATAAAAATTGGGTCCACTTTTGGATTTTCGCTCTTTATTCTGGAACTATGGTTCTCTCTGAATTGCCCACTTGCAAATATATCTTGTTAGTACTATCTAGCAACTTTGTTTTTGAAAACTAGGTAAGAATATTCTCTCTACTGGGCTGGCTACCTGTCAGAGGCTTTTTAAGACTTTAGGACTTAAATTTTAAGATTAAATCACTTTCAAATATTTATCAGATTGTTATACCTTTAGATAAATGTGCATTTTATACATTTTAATTATTCACTTGATATGGCATACCCTTACTGTTTAGACATTTATATCTTTTCTTTATTTTGTTATTGAATTTAATATTAAAAAATTAGATAGCCTTATGTTGTGAGTATTTGATTTTGGTGGGACTGGCTCTTTGAGCTTTTCTTAGTTCTCAGAATCCAACAATACTGCAGAAGCTACCATCAAGAGGGGTTTAAGAGACAGCTGTTTTGCCAGGGTAAAGACAGCAATGGCAGGTTGCTACTAAAAGCAAGGAGAGACAATGTATAAACATATGACTGCTAGATACTCTCTTATGTGTTGGGTTAATGTGAAACTTCATAGAAGCTGGTTGGTATAATGGCCTTCATGATAAATACACGTAACCTGAACTCTTTTATAGAATAGATAGGTGCAATAGTAAGGGCCCCTGCCCAAAACATAGGCCATATGCAAGCTGAAATATGGACTGAACCATCTTGGCTAAGGGGTGTTTCCCTGCATCTGAATTTAAATGTAGAGCATGACACATCAATTTTTGGGGCTGTATTTGTGTATGGGAGAGGATTTGCAGAAATGCCTCTGAATTTCACAGAGAAGGCAGCAAAACAAATACAAAGCAGCCAAAGAAACACTTGCAATATGACCATAAGACCAATCTGAGAAGTATTAGAGGCAACAATACTTTCAATAACATCAAGGGAAAGCAGTGGCCTACCAGTGTGTATGTGCCAAGTTACTCATGACAGCTGTGCTCCTGCTTCTAGACATGATATATATATAACCTGGCCATTATTTTCCCTTGGTGTTATATATGGATGTGTGTGTATAGCAAGTCTAGAAGTACACACATACACACACACTTATATATTGCACATCGAGAAGTAGAAGAGTTGACATGAGTAACCAGGCTCTTGGAAATGAGATAACCCTCCCCCCCCAAGAAATGACACATAAACATGCTTATGAACCTACGTACTTAGAGAAGAAGTACTCAAAATAGGCACAGTACAGACTTAATTGAAATTAATTCTAGATTTCTGCAACAAATGGTTTGCCCAGAAGAAATTGAGGCCTCAAGGAAACTTTGGTTAGACCTCTGGAAATAGGAAAAGTAGTTGCATAGTTAAAGATAGAAGAAAGACACAACCAAAAGACCAACATGCAACTGACTGACTTGTATTGCAGTAATTATGAAGAATGAAAACAAAGTGGAACATACAATATTTAGAGTGGAGGCATTTCAGTGAGTACACTTGGGTTTGTCATCTGTGAACCACACTGAGACGTGTGTACATTAATCTTAGACTGGTAATATAAAATAAACATTATAGCTATAGCTATATATCCACCACCTGATCACCATCTTGGGACTGGAAGTCCCAACCCCTAATCCCTGACCTTTGCCACCAGAATACCTGTGCCACAGCTTCAGGAATTTCTGGAGAAGATGGTCTAAAACAGGGGTTGGCAATTATTTCAGCTAGAGGGCTGCTTAATGAGTTTTGGTGAGTGGTCAAGGGCTGCAATGGTAGCCCTGTCCCTTGACTGGTGCTCCACCCCCTGGTCACTATCTTGGAAATGAATGCCCTGATCCCACAATCCCTGACTTTTGCTACTGGAAGCCCCTCTCATTTCCCATGGAAGTACTCCTTTTGGGAGTGGGGTTGCCATCTTGGAACTGGAAAAAAACAAATCATATAATAAAAGTCAAACATCTACTCTAACATGTTTTAATTTTATGTCAAAAATATTTTTTGTCCTGATTTATGTGTGTTTGTATAGTCTGTACAGAGGTAATTGCATAGTAGATCAAAATAGTCTTACTGTTGTATATTGTGTGTGGGGGAATGTGTGGGATATAGCTGGGGGGTGAGGATATGTGTATGGCAGAATGTGTGTGAGAGTGGGTGTAGGGGGGTTGTGAGGTGCTGTGGCTGTGTGTGGTGGGGTTTGGGGTATGTTGAGGGTATGGCATGTGTATATGTGGGAGGGTTGTGGATGGTGTGGGCAGGGTGCAGGTGTGTGAGGTTTGTGGGGTGTGAGGGAGGGCAGGGGTATGGGAACCTTCCTGCACCCCATTTGGTACACAGCCCCCATCGCTGGTAGCAGCAGGTGGCAGGCCCTCGGGAAGCTCATGGCCTCACACCTCACAAACCCCAGACACCCACACCCTGCCCACCCCTGCTTCACACTACCACTGCATGGGCCCCGGGCTTTGGGCTCCGTGCTTCCACCAACCCCATGCTCTATGTTTCTGTACAGCTGCAGCTTCCCTATGTGGTGGCCAGAATGAGCACTGCAGCAAGAACAGGAGGAGCCACTGGAGGCTGGGGAAGCTGAGCATGTCCCCCAGTGGTTGCAGCAGTGGCAGCTCGGCTTGACCTGGAAGCTGTGCATGGTAGCCAGGGCCAGGGTCTTCCTACACAGGGGGTGGGGTGCAAAGTGTGCAGATTGGCAGGGTACATCCCAGATCCAACCCATGGGCTGTATTTTGCCCACCCCGGTCTAGAAGAAAAATTGTTAATTTATGTGTTTGTTGCTAGTTACTGCAATAAGTCTGTATTAGGGCCTTGTTACACACATTGCACTTTGAGCTGTTCAAATGTTGATTAGTTAGTGGTTGCTTGAGTTTGGAGCAGTCATACCTTAGGGCTAAAAACCTTTTCTGACTGTCCCTCCCTCAGTTTGCACAGCTGTGATTTGCTACTAGAGGGCTGGCAACAGGCTTCTGTACCTGCTCTGGGTGTGTGAAAGATGGGTTGGGGGGCAGGAATGTTAGGCTGGGAGGCAGAGAGATAATGGGATGGTGGTGGTAATGAAATTTGAGATGGAAAAGAAATGGGAGTGAGGGAAGGTGCTGAAGGAAGTTAGGATAAAATAGAAGGAAGTAAAAAACCCAAAAGAACGTAAATAGAAATAAAGAGGAAGTCAATTCAAGAAGGCCTTGTGTTTCAATAAATTGGGATGTAGGACTGAGGTGTGGGGGGTACTGGTTGTGTTTCCCAGGGTGGCTGAGGGGTGGGAGCAGTGAGGGTAGGTGCTTTTGGGGGAGCTACTGGCCCTGCCCCAGGATGGAAGCTCCTGCTGATGGGGATCTAATTCAGTCCCTTACCTTGTTTCTCCCCCACCCCACCAGACCCTACTCCTGGCCCTATTACCTGGCTAGCCAAAATGTGCTCTGCAGGCTGTTTGCACACGGTTACACTCCTGGGAGTGGGAAGATCACTCTCCAGGGAATAGGTGCCAGAACTGCCCCCTGGGTAGTAGAGTTCAGGGGGGTGGAAAATTTGTCTACACAGAACAGGAGGGTTGGGGAGGGGACACTGCATCTTGGGATGCTGGAGGACTGCAATTTGGGTGGCTCATCTGTGGGGAGTGGCCACAATTAATGGAACATGAGCTGGGTAGCACAGATCAGAAATAAACCTGCCCTGGAATGGCATAACTTTAAGCCACTTGAAGTCTTGCTTAAAATTAGTTTCAGATGTTAATGTATGGACAATCCAGGGATTGTCAGCCATCCAGGGATGGCTCCAGGAGCCATCTAAAATTAATATGTAACAAGGCCCTATACTGACAACTGCCTTTGTTACTGTGAGGTTCTTATGCTACTGCTGGAGTCAAGGATAAACTTTTTCAAGTGATTATGTAAACACCAGACTACTGGCCTCTTTTTTGTAAAATGTCAGAGGAATTTCAGAACTTTGTACATTGAAAATGTTTAGGTTTAAGTTATTTGGTGGAATGGCAGGAATTCAGTTACCTTCAAGGTCTGTTCAGGCAACATTTTCAAACAGGCCTGAAAAAATCACCTGCAGATTTTTAAGCACATATGCCCATCTGTGAGAATAAAAGGGAGGAGGTCCTGCTTAATCATATATACATCAAAACAAACAAGCAAATGAGCAAACAAAAATGCATGACAACGAGGCTATAATTCTGAAAGGACTTTTTGCCATGGCAATTACTGTAAATATGGTATTCTCTCCTAAAGGTCACTTTGTACTCATTACTCACAAGCAAGCTGAGTAACCTAGATAGAATTTATGATGTACCATGGGAGTTCCTGCTGCTCTGCAGTAAAAGTATGGAAAGTAATACTTTTCTTGTTTGGGTACAAAATAATCACAACATTCAGAGTTTTTAAATGGTATCCCACTTTAAAACTGAGGTCAAAGAAAGGCTTTAAAATTCCCTGAAGGCCGCATTTTTTTAAAAGCACTTTAGCTTGCTGGAATGAAGGCTTATGTATGCAACATAATCAGCCATGTTCTGGCCCTGATCTGGCAAAATACTTAAGTATGTATTTGGCTATAAGCTTGTGAATAGTCCCATTGTGTTTTATTGACTGGTCCACTGTTTATAAGCTAACAGCAGCACAGGAGCATTTTGTTTGTCAGTGAACCTTGCAAAAATTGGGAAAGATTCTAAACCACAAGAAAAATCCTGCTCTCCCTGTTAAAATTGACTGTCAATGAAGGAAATAACTCTCACATGGTTTTGCAGGGTGGAGCTCATAAAATAGATTCATTACAAAGTTTTCTGCTAACAGGCTTGTGAAAAATACATTTGTTCCTTCCTTTTGGGTTTTGTTACCAACCCTCTGTCCCCCTCAAATAATAGCAGCACTCTAGCTCCTTAATATATTGAATTATTCCCCACTGTTCTGTATCATTTTTTTTCGTGGCTCCTTTTCATTAAATTATACAGATGTATAAGAAAATGTAAGGATGGACGGTACTTGAATGAGTCAACTTTAGCGTAGTCCCTTTCACTTATCTGGAGTACTCTGCTTCCCAGCCACCTGTCAGGAATATTAGAGACTAAGTACATGTCTTTCCTTTAATACTAACCCATGATCCATGAAAATTTGATTTAAAAATTAATTATTTAAAGGTTCAATGCTGAATTGAATCTATCTACTTCAGGAAAAGTATTGCTTGCATTAAGAGTTTCTTTCCTTTTCTGATGATTCCATTAGTTTATAAAGTGCCTTACTTTACCATGGCTCTTTCTGTACAAAAAGGTTCTTATGGGACAAAGGTTGCAATGAGAAAACACTGTGATTACTTATTTCTCATCATAAATAGATTTTGACATTAAATTTGCTTCCCAACCTACAGACAGGGTAGGGGACTACAGTTATAAGCACAGTACAAAAACCTACCTGGAGATACCCAGTAATGTATTACTACCTCAAATATGCCCCCTTCTGGGTTATTGTTCTAATACAATGATTCTCATTCAGGGTGCTACAAGATCCTTTTAAAAGGCACTTTTTAAAGTGTCTCATAATATTAGTACTTTTAGGGAGTGTCTTCACATAGCCCTATAGCAACATAGCGACATGCTACATTACTGTATGGCACATTACATCAATGTAACTATCATGTGTGTCTACACATGTTTGCCAGCTACATCGCTGAGTGGCATGCTCCCTCAGTGTAGCAGGCTGCTACAGCAACATGGTGGTGAAATCTAACAGTGTGCTGCACACATGGTGCAGTAATCACCCATACTGCACTCTGCTTTAGTTCTCCCAAAAGGAAGTACTAAAGTATGGCACCACAGCAACATTGCCATACGACAATATGTAGATGTGCCCTTAGGTAGATAAGTGTCTACACATGATTCACAAAATAAAGCCAGAAATTTCAAATAACACTTGTGTCATAAATCGTATGACCTGTTGTGGTATTTCTGAGTTCTTTGCAAAAGAAGAATTTCTCTATTATTTTGTATTCTCTATTGTTTTTTTTTCTGTTGTAAAAATGAGTGAAAGCTAAGAGCTGGCATTTTTTAAGGGGTGTCTTGATTATTGCAAGGGATGTTTGTGTCTAACGAGGTTGAGAACTACTGTCACAATACAATAGAGCTGGTGGAGCCAAAAAGAGAGCTGCAAACAGCAGACTTTATAAGGAGAGGGTTTTTTTCCCCCATTTACTGTGGTGTTAAGTAGAAGATTATGATGGAGACTGAGGCAGCAACAGAGGATACAGATAAATTGCACAGCCAACCAAGGTTTCTTGATGCAGAAGCTGCGAGATGCAGATTATATTTAAATGAATTGCAGCTATTATACATGAAGTGTTACTGGTAGAATTTATGGAGAAGATCCAAGATCTGGAGCTGTACTGGAGTAAAGGGAGAGGTCATAGGAGGATCTGAGGGGGAAAGGAGAGAAGAAGTGATATAGGCAATTGAAGATTTGTAGATGCCAGCTGAAAAAAGATTTTTGCAGACTTCTGGAGAAGGAGGATGATCTGTAGAAGCATGTGACCATGAAAATGGGGTAGAGAAAGAGACCATCTATTAAAAGAGAAATGGAGCTGAGTAGTAGATGCGCTACATTAGAAAACTGGGAGGAAACAAAAAGCTGAGGATCTAAGGAAGACTAAAAAAGGAGCTTGTCCCAACAAGAAGAGTGAAACAATGAAAATAACAATGAAGTATCGCAGTCCAAGAAGGAATTAACATGATATACAGAAGACTGAGAAAGTAGAGAATGAAAGGTAATCTGTAGACAGGAGACAGAACAAAAGGGAGAGGACTAGGGACTCACACTAATAGCAGGAAGAGGCAGGTCTATGCTTTAGGGACTCCCTGGGTATGTCTACACAAGATGTTTACTGTGGAGTTGCCTAATTAGCTACAGAGTAAACAGTTCAGCATCTACATGTGTGGCCCTGTTAGACTGCAGGAAACTAATAAACTCTGCAGCAGGTTAGTACTTGTACAAACACAAGTACTAACCTGCTGCAGAGTATTTTTTGTGCACAGCAATGCACATGTAGATGCTGACAGGGTTGGCCGGGGCACGAGGGTGCTTCAGTGCAGAGGCTGACTGCTGGCTAGCCCCACACTGGAGCACCCTTGAGCGACCTAGTGCCTGCAGCACATCGAGCTGAATCAGAGCAGCCCTGGGTTGGCAGGCTGAACCCCCAGCCTCCCTGCTAGCTGGGGCTGCTCCTATGT
This sequence comes from Crocodylus porosus, assembly GCF_001723895.1. Taxonomy (NCBI): domain Eukaryota; kingdom Metazoa; phylum Chordata; order Crocodylia; family Crocodylidae; genus Crocodylus; species Crocodylus porosus. The sequence continues at coordinate 3,983,079 of NW_017728913.1, forward strand.
GGCTCAATTTGTTGTGGTCCCTGGAGCAAGCGTAAACACACCACTTGTTAGCAATAAACTCTGGCACAATGTGCACTAGTGTTTACTGCTGCACATTATGCATGTGTAGATGCACCCCCTATTAAGCATTGACAGGTCTGTCACTAGAGGGGATCAACAGAATGGAAGGGTAAGCTGCCATGACCAAAGGCAAGAGTATGAGATGTTGTCCTGAGTTTTTATCTCCGCTCAAGCAAGGGCCTTACTCTCTCAGACACCATTTCCCTCCGCCAAGCCATCGTGACATTGCAATCAAATGAAACATTTCATTTGACAGAGTCCAATTTGAAACTCAGGGGCCTAGAATGTAATTGGCAGAGGGCATTTCTCCATAACAGGAGACAAGGATGTATCTAAATCTTGCTACTTTAATACAAAAACTTAAGAACTCCACTCCTTTTTACAGACCTTTCCACCATAAACATGCCCACTGGATATAAACACTAAGCATAATCATTTTAAGAAAACAGTGAAAACCAATGGCTGTTAACTTGCACAGGAATATACCTCTCAATTACGCATGTTGCACCTGAGATATCTGTAGAAAGATTTATGAGCAAATCTTGCAATCTGAATCTTTGGTTTGATAGAACCTGATATGCGTAAGCTTAGATTTTACTATCTTCCCTCATGTAAAACAAAAATAATATGTTTAGCTATAATCCTTCTTTTAACTTGAGTTGAATCTCTAGGCCAATAAAGTTTATCCTGCACCAGTAGTAGTTTAGAATTAAAGTTTATTCAGCACCAGTAATGCTAGTACGATTTTTGCCGTTGACTCGAGACGAGTTCCCTGATGAGGGGACATAACTACTTTACAGTAGATTTCAATAGGGTAGTAATTATTTTAAACATGTTTCATCTTAACTTCATGACTGGAAGGGCATGTATTAAAACATTTTAAAATAAACATTTTCCTTATGTCTCAATTAAAAATGTATCTTTCAGCATCAACATATATTCACTATAGTCCTGTCAAAATGTTTGATTTCTTTTTAATGTGTGAGTTTCCTCATAGGTTACTCATAAATACAATATAGTTATCAGCTTCAATCCTAAGCAGGCATCTAGGGACACATATAGCATTTAAAAATAAGACAAAGAGAAATATTGTAGAGGTAACAATAGAGAACAAAAGAGAGAAGAATTGACTAATAGCAGAAACAGAAATGAAATGAAATGAAACAGAAATGAACACCTGACATGAGTAAAGGAAAAATGTTAAATTGCAATACTGAATTCAAGACAAAGGCATAATTTGTCCAAGTCTGTTCCTGAACTACGATTACTAATGTTGTTTAAGATACCATAAAATATTTAAGGACCTAGAGTGGAAAATGATCCTGCATTTGTCTAAAGGTGTGAATTAGATGACCTAAAACATCTTTTAAAACCCTGTATTGTGTTAGTGTCTGAAAACTTAATGAAGACCACAAAACACTCTTAAGAGAATGTGTGTTACACTTTTCCATATCTTCTAGGAAATTAAAAGTTCAATTCCAAAATCAAACATTTTATTTAAAAAAACCCCTAGCTTAAGATTGTTAGTTTTCCACAATTATGCAGTATCTATCACACTTGAAAGCACGAGAAAGCAAATAAATTAGTAACTAAAAATGCAATTAATGATATGAAATGAGCAGATATTCTTTTAAAATAGAAAGAAATTCACATTTCTTCATTATCGTTCAACATCATTCAATAACAACAAAACCAACTTTAGTTTCTGCTTCATATATTTTTCAGTATTTTAACATATTGTTATCTTGAGTCTGAAATCTAAATACTTCTTCCTAGACCAGTAATACTTCAAATGATTTAGGGTGAAGAATAAATACTTCATGATCCCAGCCCCACGTGAGTATTTGAAAATAATACAAATTGGCAACTGTTTGTGTCCTCACTGATAGGGCTTGTGGCTGCTTTTTAGGTTATGGCCTCTGGATTAAAAAATATTGTTTGAAAGGCTGTTTTTAAATGGGAAATTTTCCCAATGAATATACTCGTATGTTGAGAATAAGTTTTGTATTATTGCTTTAGTATGGATGTTGCCCCAGTACCCAAGTTGTACAAGTATAAACACACAGTTCTAATTTTTAACAAACACTTACCTGTGTACTTAACTTTTTATACTTTATGCTTATGAGTAGTTTTAGTGAACATAGCCGAATAACTGTGTAATTGCCATTTCTGAGCTGCTATTTGCAATTTCAAGACACTTTGCAAATCATTTGCAAAAAAAACTTTCCAATTTTCTTTCTGTTAAGTTGCAAGGAAATCAAAATATAACAATGAGATCATGAGATTCATTTGCCAATTTTGCTAGGCTGAGAAAGATCTTTTAGTTGTCTCCTGTCTGCCTGATACCACTCCCTGTAAAATATCAATGTAAAATAATCCCACCAATGTCAATGGAAGCAATATTGGGCCCAAACATATCCAAAAAGAAAATTGTAAATAATATTGCTTAATGGCAGCATATTTTCTCTATTTGCAACCAGCAAAATTAAAGATAGTTTTAACCCAATGATAATTTAAACAAGAGGCAAGAAGCCATTTTGGAGATAGGGATGAACAGAAATTTTAGGCAAAGATCAAATGTCAAAATGGAAGTGTTTTTTAAGGACCAAAACCAATGGATAGACTTTCTTCAAATTTGTTTGAAAGTGACCTCTTTGCCTTAAGAGCAAAATGGGAGATTTCATGCCAAACCAATTTTCCAAGCCAAAGTTACAGGAAGAATGGTTGCAACCTCAGCTCTGAAGAAGGCACTTCCTTTCAGTAATACTTGGAAGTACTACTTGATCAGACCACAGAAGAAAAAAACATATGCTTGTATTTTTTTCTCTTTATAGACTTCTGAGTTTGAGAATTCTAATATTATAAAAGCCTAAGTCTGTCAGTCTTTCTGTAACACTTTATTTGCATTCTGATTGGCTGATGGAGACAGCCAATCAGAGTACTTCAAGTGTGGGGGAATGCCACCATGATTCCAAAGCCATGCCAAGGACCAGACAGAGGGCGGGGGAGCCAAAGCCAGCAGTGCTGGCCTCGGCTTCCCCATCCCACTCCCTGCAAGTGGCGCTGAGGACCTGACAAGGGGTGGGGGCAGAACAGCAGCAGAACAGCAGCAGCATGGGGTATTAGATGGCAGCACTCCATCCCAGCCCACCTCCTTCCCTCCTGCCCCCACCCCCTGCCCCCATCATTCTTGACAGGCAATTGGCTAGTATATTACATCAGCATGGCAATTTTTTCCTATATTATATGACTTGGTAATGACTCTCCATATTGATTCATTTAGAAACCAGTGTTTATTTTGTCATCTTCTTATTTAATACAAAGTATCTACGTATGGTTCCTTATTACATGACAGACTTCCAAGTATTCACAACAACACAGTCATTTTTTCTAATAGAGACAGGTACTTGGAACTGTCTCCCATGACCAGCAATTAAACATAAAAGGATGCATTATTTAAACTAAGCCTTTGGATATTCAAAACAACATATATTATTGCTTTTATGTTTTCAAAGAATTTTCCAGATTTGATTAATTCTTACAACCTTCTGGTGACATCTGCAATTGTTGTTTTCCTTGCTTTGCAGATGGCAAATCATAATGCAGAGAAAGTGACTTGCCCAGGGCTATTCAGAAAGTTGGCAAACTAAGCCTAGAAATAAAGTTTGAACTCCCAGTCTAATACATAATCCACCAGGCCATGCTGTCTGGCTTTAGGTTATATTCTCTACTAAATTTACTAATTAATCATTTATAAAACAGTATTTAAATAAAACACCACTGAAGAAAAGTGGTATGAGCCAATTATTATTATATGTGCTGCATGTCATACAAGTAATAGAACATTGGGTACAAAAACACAATTGGCATTAACTGGCTTTTTCCACAGTGGGGTCTGTGTCGATTCATATTAAAGGAATTTGGGTTCATAATCTAGAACATGGTTCCCAACCTATGGGCCCCATAATATATGTTGACTGCCTCTGGAGAACTTGCCCTTCTTCCTTATTTCCTGATGTTAAATTACCTTAGAAAAAGATACTAATCATTACTTTTTCTAATATTGTTTTTCCCAATATTATGTCTACCTGTTGCAGTTACTATAATTATCAGACAGATATTATGAGACATAAAAGGATGGAAATGGTCTTCTGGGTCAAGTTATCATTGATATATCTAGTACAAATAATAATTTGATTAAAATATGATACATATTGTGAAATAATAGAGACTCCATGATATTGATTAATTCCATTTTTTGTCGAGTGTCCCTAGAATATTTTCTGCTACTTTTTATGGTAAAATGACTCCATCTTCCTAAGAAGCTACAAATAGATGTGGTCTTTAAAACTATATTAAAGAGAATTATGTTGACTGAATTATCTTGCTTAATAGATTAATTAGAACTAAATTAAAAAATAAAATCTGGTGAAATCAAATTTTGCTATGTGAGCCATCTAAATAACAGTTATTTTCTGGATTATATATCTTTTAGAGACTACCTTTGAGAAGTACTTGTTTCCAGTACCTGCTGCACCTCCTGAACAATGATTTTCTCAGCTTTTTAAATTATAAGACTGGACTAATCATCTTCATTCTTTGGTAATTACACATTTAACACTAAATTAGTAACTAAAGAATTATGTGTATTTATGTTGTAGCTTCCTCCCAATAGTGTCAAATCCTTTTATAAAATTGGACCCCCCCTGTCTATACTCTGTAATACCAAATGCTCTGTATTAACAACTATCTCTGCTGCACTGTGTGCCCAGTGTCATCTAGGGCTGTGAGAAGCTTTGGTCCCTGATTTGATCTGAGGGAGAATTGGCCCAATTTGGTGGCTGAATCTCTGAATATGAATTGAATCAGAGAATCCTTTAATCTCTCCAGATCAAATTGGAACCCTTCAAATCGATGCAGAGAGATCTGAACAGATTCGGCGATTCAGACATAGACACAGCTTTCAATGTTTTTTCTACATACCTTTAGGTAGCAGGAGCTTGTGAATGCTGCATGGATGGAGTGTCCCACAGAAGTGGGGGGGGATCCCCAGCATGCTCGGCAGCAGACCCAGAAGTGGACCAGAAGCATTTCCGGTCTGCCAGGGAGCACACAGGGCGCACCCCACCCCCCGCGGTTCAGCAACTGGTGCCTCCTGGATCTGGTTAGGGGCACCCAGGGTCCCCCGCAGTCGATTGCTGAACCAGGTGCGGTGGGGGGTGGGCAGAGCACTCCCTGACAGACCCGGAAGTGGACCGGAAGTATTTCTGGTCCACTTCTGGGTTCGCAACTGAGCACATGGAGGGCCCCCCACACTCTTGTGGGATGCTCCATGTGTCCCAACATCGCAGAGATTACAAGCCATGCTTGCTACCTCAAGGTATATAGAAAAAACTTTTAAAGCTGTGTCTGTGTCCGAATCACTGATTCTCCAAATCAGCATCAAATCCTCAGATTTGGATTCAGCTGAATCGAATCAGGGACAGTGATCTGAATCAATTAATTGAATCACTGTCCCTGATACAGGCTGAATCCAAATCCGAATTGACTAGGACCCTCTTCGCACACCCCTAGTGTCATCTACTCCTTTTTGCTCTGTTTGCTTGGTCCTACTTTCCCTTTCAGTCAAATATCCCTATTTAGGACTGTTATGCCCCCTCCCAACATCTGCTCCTTTGCACTGGGAAATAATTGTTAAATGCCTCAGGTCTGGGAAGGAACCATTTCTTGTGCGTGGTGGCAAGAAGAAATAATTTGGATTTTTCCTTTGGTTCCGCTAGCTGCCTGAATCAGTTGCTTCCTCTGCCTTCCCTTTAGCTATCTGTAAAGGAATACCAAAGGAGAATGAGAGGGGAATGATAAACTTGGTGTCACTGTGTTCAGCATCAGCATAAGTCCCCTCCCTTTGCTTCTCTTCTCTTCCACCTCAGGCCTGGAGACATTTCTGATCCATTCTGCTTGAGAGTTTGAGGAAAATGTCTCCCTCTATAGATATTTAGCAAATGTGCCTGTGACAGAGGCCTATATTTTAAAAAATATGCACAAATTTTTGGGTGTTCAACTTGACAATGGGAACATGCAACTCCAGTTAAAAATCAAGTCTTGGGTGTTTTGAGATGGGCAAAGTTTCAGACCTGATACTAGAAGTGCCTGTGACATTGTAACCCAACCACCCTTCCACAAACATCTTCCCCTTGAAGCTGTTGGCATTTTCAAAGGCATTCATCCATCACAGGAAACTTTTTATGGCCATTTTTATGACAGCTATTTGAGAATAAATGAACATTTAGAATGATAGCTCAGTTCTGATGGCATACAGGTAAGGCAATCAGAATTGAACAATAAAGCAGCATATCACATTGTTCTGCTGTTACTTCCTACTACAGCAACAAAATGTTTATGGGCAGGAGGGGGCACCATGTGATAAGTGGGCGAGGCAGATGATAATTTTCCAGGAATGTAATTAACTGTACAAGTAATTTATGTAGGTCCTTATTAAATGCTTATGACTAAATTAGTTGCCCACATACTCAAACTCATCTGTGATTTATTCTAAAATTCCAGACTACTGACCAGTTTAAAACTATCACTTCTTGTAAGCAGGCCTGCCAACAATGTTTCTTCCTTATCTCCCAGATTATTTGTCTTGCTCACTTGCATTACTGTAGCAACTGAAGGCCTTCTGATAAGGTTTAGGGTTAGACACTGTACACACATACAAGAAAAACACAATTCCTATTATAAAGTCCTTATGATTGGGAAGGAACTGTTTCCCATACTCAAAATGGGCAAGATTCATGTGCTCACCCAGTGAAAACTTTTTATTAATGAGACTTTACAATTTAAAACACCTATAACAAATCTCTTCAGCTAGAAGTAAACCCAAAACAAACCAAAGCGAACTAGAAATGTACTTCTGGGAAGAAGAAATTTCCAGTAGAATAGAATTTGCATCTATAGGCATGAAATGTTAACCACCAGACTTGCCTTTGTGAAATTTTTCATTAATTTATTTTTGTCAGACTCATGCTATTGTAAATTAAAGGATTACCCCGACTCTTGCTGATTAAAACCTTTATGCCATTAAACACCAATGGTATTCCCTGTCCAGTTCATAGTTTCATTCTTTATCATACGATTTTACAGTTTATCATCTGTGTATTATAATATGTGATTGTCATAACTTCACAATCTGTCAGATGTATTTCAAGGACCCTTCTGTAGCACATATAATTTGTGAATACTCTAGTGGTAAGTGGTCTTATTTTGAACAGAAAATGCATGCCCAATGCACATGTAAAAATATCCCAATTGTTGTCTTTATTTCAGCTGCATCAATGCATATCTTCCAAAAACAGAAGCCCAAAGTATTACTCCAGATCTGCTGAGATATTTTATAGATGATTTAAATGAGATTAAACGACTTGATGTAAGTTCACAAAATATCAATGTCAGAGACTTATTTGGGTAGGAAGATGCATGTAGTGGGTCATCTAGTAAAGTGCTAAATTGGGGAATGACTGTGTTGAGTAGACAAGTAAACGGAATAGGGAAAAAAAAGTACCCTGTATTACACATCTTCAAATTAAGTGTTTTCTCTTTTTCAAAGGGTAGTCCTGTTAACGTTCTATTTTAATTCTTCCAGTACTGCTTTTTATTCAGATAAAACAGGAAGAAGCTTTTTGCTGAAAAGCATATGATTTTGGAGTTAGCTTCTGCTGAGAAACAAATGCTGGAATTCAACTCTAGTGAAGTTCTCTCTGGGATGTTCATCTTGCAAAGTGCTGAGCAACCTAAATTTCAATTAATTTCAATGATTTCCAGCACTTTGCTGGATTGTTTCTTTGATCACAGAGCTACTCTACCCATTGCAGTACAATAGCATTAACTTTATTATCCTTAACTTCAGGAAATGCCATTTAAATAATTAATTTTGTTTTCTTTTAGTGCATTGATACCAGTTTATATACTGCAAGCACAAGTGAATATGTAAGTAGGTTTTCTAAGTTTGGCTTTGACTACTTTAAAATCTAACATTGCTAGGACTTCTACAGTAACTTCTATGTAAGGCGATTACTGTCTAATTTGATCCAAGTGCCTGAAACTATCATTTGCATTAAAAATAACAGTTTCCAGTGTTTATCTGTATTGATTATTATTGTTATTGTATTGTTATTGAATTGCTTGTTATAGATATTAGTAATTTAACAAGAGAGGCCAAAATTATTTTATCAAAGGAAAGAACTTCACTTTATCCTCAAAGAATGGAAAACACCTACAAACATCGGGTTCCTATAGATGTACAGGGAGCCTGCTCCAACAAGCTGGACATCCACCATTTCAGAGCACACTCAATTAATTGAGTCTGCTTGAGCATGGAAATTGATGTGGGTTTGTACCTGCTCAGGACCCTGGTAGACAAGGCTTGTTTGGTGAAGAGGATGGAAGGAGGCCATTGGCAGGCAGGTGGGCAGGGAACGGTTTCTGGGAGCAAGATGGTTGGTTGGGGCTAGGACTACTTTCCATGTCATGTGTATCAGTATCCCTATGATGAAAAATGGTGGCAGGGTGCTTTGAAATAAAACATGTTTGATGAGCTTTAGCTCCAGACACCTTGCTGCCATTTTTTCATTGTGGGGATGTGGGCAGTTCACTAATTAAAGTGCCTGGCACCGTGTCCCAGAGCACATATGATTCTCTAGCATTGAGAACTCTCTTATACAACATATTGAAATAACTGTATATTATAGAGACATCTATCTTCAGATATTCTTAGCTTTATTCTTCCTCACAGAAGCTAAGGCCTAGAACTTTTGAAGCATCTAAACTCCTGATACTTGGAGAATTTGGGCCTAAGTACTTTGCAAAATAAATTATATTCGTTTGGAATACAGTTCATATTTTAGAAGTTGCATCAAAAAGCTTGCCTATGTGGGGAATGGAACATGGCTGTACCCCAGGCCCTGGCTTGGTGTGGTCACTGCCTCATGATCCTGGCCCCGGCCCTAGCCCTACCCACCATCCTACTCCTAGAAGCTGCCCACCTGCCTGCCGATGGCCTCTTTGAATCTTCTTGGCCAAGCGTGCCTTGGCTACCAGGGTCCTGAGCCTGTCTCCATGGAGACCCCCCCAACCCCACCTGCTCCATTTGGTACCTCTGGATCAGTCTAGTAATTTACCACTTAGGGAGTTTTGGTGAGCTGTTGTGGCCGGGGATGGGGAGTGCTGACCTGGCCTGCAACAGCTCACCAAAACTCTAAGTGACCCTCTAGCCCAAATTATTGCACGCTTCTGGGTTAATACCTTCTCTAATGTGCACAGCTCTGACCTGCCACTAGAGGACCAGGAAGCAGGGGTCTGGGTAGAAACTACCAAACCAGCTCAGTGCCTGTCTAGCTCTCTAGCTCGCTTGTGGCAGCATAGGCTCTTCTGCTCCTGGATCAGGCCCCTCCACTCCAGCTGCCCAGATTGGTGGGTGCTACCCCCAACCTGCCTGCCTGGATTAGGCCCAGACCACCCTTATTCACTGCAGCTCCCTTCTCCCCCGCCCTCTCCCTGTGGCCTTCCTGTGACTTCCTGCTTCTCCTACCCCCTGCAGCTCTCCCCCCCCCCCACCGCTCCCTGCTCCCTTGCCCCCTTCTTCCATGACTCTCCTGAGAGCTCTCCATTTCTCCCTCTGCATATGTAGTCATGGGGGTGCTGGGAGGGGTGCATCCTGAGATATTGGAAGAACTGCCAATTGCTGGGGCTGGCCCCTTAGGGCTGTGTAACTCCAGCTGGATATGCTCTTTGCCCAAACGGGAGTATTTCTGAGACACTCAGAGGGCACTTAGCATAAGTTTTCCCACTTTTAATGTGTTGACACTTATGCCTTAAGTGTCTTTAGTATGGACTAAGGGTAACCTGTAACAACATCCATAGTCTCTTCAAGGCAATTTTTTCACCTTCCTGGAAAGACCTGTACATAGTGTATGAGATGTCGATGTCACAGAATCACAGGAAAGTAGGGCTTGAAAGGACCCCAGGAGGTCATCTAGTCCAACCTCCTGCTCAAGGCAGGATCATCCCTCTCTAAACCATCCTAGAAAAATACTTGTCTAATGTCTTCTTTAAAGATTTAGGTACAACCCTCATGCAGAGCTCTCAAGCATAATGTCCTATGTGTCCTGTCTCTGAATAATTCAACTAGACAAAAACACCTTTTAACTTGTCACAGATGAAGCAGGGAGAGAAGGGCACTGTCAGTGTCTTGCCACTGCACAGACAGGAAGTAGTTTGTTAAATGTGCTCAAGAGGTTCAAGGAAGAATACTATGCCTCCCTCTTCCCCCTTGCCACTCCTCCCCGGCACTACAGGGGAAGACAAAAATCCCTAGAGTAGTGGTTCTCAAGCTGTTTTCCATAGTGGGCCACACTTACAACTCTTAATATGTTATGTGGGCCATGCTACACAGCTAAGGGGGTCCCCAGCTGCCAGGGCTGTGGGTACAGGGCCAAGGCACAAGACCCCGATGCCACCCATGGGAGGAAGCCAGTTGCTGTGGCCAGAGCAGTGTACAGAGCTCTGGTCCCCTCCCCCCTGCAGGTGACATGGCATGAGTAGAGCCCATGGGGGAGGGTGGATGTGGGCTGCCCACTGCAGGCTCAGGGACCCCACCCTGTTGCCCTCCCACCCACGGCCTCTGGGGCCCAGTGGGTGGAATATGGTATCAGTGGGTGGGGAGTCTCAATGCACCTTCTGGGAGCCCTCTAGGCTACTCCCATTGGGAGCAAATCTGCTCCTAAAAGGGAGCACATGTAGATGTGCACCCCAGTAGGCTTACTGCATAGTATTTTTAGTGTGCAGTCAGCCTACATCAAATTGATTGCATGTGTAAACATGCTCAGTGTGACCCTGAGCAGAGAAAAAAAGAGCCGTTAGACAGAAGCCTCTGGCTTTTCTAGGTTCCAGAAGGATTATCAACATAATACACTCAAAAGCCCTAGCACTGGCTGTGGCCAACAGGCAAAGCTTCTGAGGAAAGTGAACCCCCTTACCACCTCAAAACACCAGTAGCAACAGGAGGGGCCTTCCTGGCCCTATGTGACAATGAGAAAAGCCTGGAAGCATAGATAACTAGACACCAATTGGTACTACAATCTGGCAACTGCAAGGAACACATAGGTTCATAGATGCTAAGGTCAGAAGGGACCTCAATGGATCATCAAGTCTGACCCCTGTCCATGGCAGGAAAAAGTGCTGGGGTCATGTGACCCACAGCCAGATGCTTGTCCAGTCTCCTCTTGAAGACTCCCAAGGTAGAGGAGAGCACCACCTCCCTTGGAAGTTCATTCCTGATTCTGGCAACCCTAACTGTGAAGTTCTTTCTGATGTCAAACCTAAACCTACCCTCTATCAGCTTATGGCTGTTGTTCCTGGTTATTCCAAGGGGTGCTCTGGTAAACATCTCCATGAATCACACAAATTGATTGGAAAGCCAGAACTCCCTTTTCTGTAGTTTCATAGTTTAGTTTCATAGTTTCTAGGGTTGGAAGGGACCTGGGCAGATCATCAAGTCCGACCCCCTGCCATGGCAGGAAAGAGTACTGGGGTCAAATGGCACCGGCAAGGTGTACATCTAGTCTCCTCTTAAAGTCCCCCAGGGTAGGAGCCAACACCACTTCTCTTGGAAGTTGGTTCCAGATCCTAGCTGCCCTGACCATGAAGTAGCGCCTCCTGATATCTAACCTAAATCTACCCTCTGCCAGCTTGTGACCATTATTCCTGGTCACTCCTGGTAGTGCACGGGAGAACAGGGACTTCCCCA
>NW_017728913.1:3995044-4001635 GCF_001723895.1 Crocodylus porosus
ATTATCAGCCACATCAGCCAAAAAAGCCAATTGCCGACACAGTCAACTTCCCTTATATTGGTACCAATCTAATATGGGACTGATGTATCGGTGCACCTCTACTCATTACCCTTCCTGACATCCACAATTACTGGTTTAGAGATGCCAGAGGAAGCTTCAGCTGTTCTGTTCAATAGCTATTCATAGATCAAACATCCATGAATTTATTTAGCACTTCTTTGAACCTGGCTATGCTATCTGCGCCTATCATCTCCCATGGCAATGAATCTCATGCACTGCATTACATAAAAACGTACTTTCTCTTGGTAGTTTTAACATATCTACTATTCTTTTCAGTAGGTTTCCCTAGTTCTGGTGTTTTGGGACTTGATGAGCAACAGGTTCTTTTTCACTTTGTCCATACCCTTCATGATTTTATAGACCTCTGTCATATTCCTCCTCAGCCTTCTCCTTTCCAAAATGAAGAGTCCCAGCCTTTTTATCCTCTCCTCATATGGCAACTGCTTCATACCTCTAATTATTTTGGTAGCTTTTCTCTGTACCTTTGCTAATTCTACTACAACCTTTTGGAGATAGAAACTAGAACTACATACTATGAATCTGTATAATGGTATGATGATGTTCTCCGTTTTGTTTTCAGTTCTCTTCTTAACAGTGCCCATAATTTTAATGAATTTTTTTAGTTGCCACTGCACATTGCACTGATGTTTTTAGAGCACTGTCTACAATTCTTCCATAAATTTGGTCCTCTCTACTTTTCACTTGGTTTGGGCTGCAAAGCTCTTCTCATGGTCTTTGAACAATGCTCTGGGACGTCTGGGGGTGGGGGGGAAAAGCACTTGGGCATTCCAACTGTTGCTCTGTGCAACATGCATCGGGCATGGCTACTCCTAAATCATCCTTGACCAATACTCATCCAACCTCTTCTTGAAAGCCTCCAGTGAAGGAGCTTCCACAACTTCCCTAGGTAGTCTGTTCCTTTTTCTCGTTGCTCTAACAGTAAAAGTTTTTCCTGATATCCAACTTACCCCATTTTTGCTGCAGTTTAAATCCATTATTTATGGATCCATTGTGCATCCATTATGCATTCTGCCCTCTATAGCAAGGGAGAAAGCTGTTTACCCTCTTTATAGCAGCCTTTCAAATATTTGAAAACTGTTATCATGTCCCCCTGCCCTAACCGACTTTTCTACAAGCTAAATAAACATGCTTAATTCTCTCCACTTCTCCTTGTATGACTTGTCTTCCAGCCCTTTTATCATTTCTGTCACCCACGTTTGGATGGACCTTCTCTAAGTTCTCAATAACATCCTATTTAAAATGCAGTGCACAATACTCTAGATGAAGCTGAACTAGTGTTAAGTAGATTGGCATTATTGCCTCCTGTGTCTTACCTCTAATACTGCTACTGCTGCCACAGTTTCAGGCTGAGTCCCCCTCCACATCCCCACTGGGGTAGGCCTGGAGCTTCCCTTGCCCTCAGGACAGCGGGACACAGTGGCAGCAGCAGGTGGAGGAAGGGGAGAGGACGAGGCTTTAAGAAAAGTCCTCAACTGTTGCTCCTATAGCATGTTCTGCCCGCTTTGGTGGGGGAGGGGAGATGGAAGCAGGGAGTACAGCCACCCCTACAGCGCTGTTCCCTGCTGCCACCCCCCTTTATAAAATCCTGGATCCATTTGTGAAAGAAGAGGGTAATACAAGACTTCAAGAGTCTGAACACACAGGCTCAATGTGCTGAGAAAATCAGTTCATATTTTTTTATCTATCTATAAAATAGTGATGATGATGCCCACTGTTTTTCTTTTTTTTAATGATTTGAGATATAGAGGCTAAGAACTACTACTAATAGTTGTGTCCATTTTCTCTTAGTTATATTTTAAATCCCTATCCTCATCACTTCTTCCATTACTTGTTCTTCTTTGAGACTCTTTTATCCTACCCTAGCTTTAGATGTCATTTAGCATATATATGTTTACATTTTATGACCGATATATCTGTATAAATACTTCTCAATATTTAAATGAAAATATAGATACACATAGATCAAAACAGGACACTTATAGGTAAAATTATTCATTTATTTCTTTAATATTTTGAGGTAGAGTCATTTTACAATTGACATTTTTTCATTTTTAGGGTGGATGTGAAGAATCAGTGATGAACTGCTTTTTTTCAGAGATGGAGGTGGTTAGGCATGAAAGTAAAATCAAGCAATGTACAAACAATGAGAGTGTGAATACTCTGCTGCGCAATGCAAAGCCATACAAGGTAAGTAAGTGTTAGGTACAGTAAAAAAAAAAATCATGATCAAAAACTGTTACTATCATAACAGGAATAAACAGTACCCCCTTTGCATGCAGAGTGTAGTATGGTACAAACAGACTGGAAGCCTCAGACACACATGCACGTATTTATTAGGACATTGTTTAGTTTATTGGTGCTCAACCTTTTAGCTCCATGGACCAGATTAATGATGCGGGGACTATCTTCTGGCTATATTGATCCCAGGGGCCCTGCAATACCCATCCTCCTTCTTACACACCATAATTGGCTTCTAGGGTCCCAGTGCTGCCCCCTCTTCGGCCCCAATCCAGAATTGGGCCCTGCAGGGCTGGCAGTGCTCCCGCCTGGCCCTACACACTGGGATTGAGCACCAGATCCAGCACTCCCCTATTCCCCTGCCACCAAATTTCTAGACCCATGGAGAATCCTGCAGGCCAGATGACATGGTGCAATGGGCCGGATCTGGTGCACGGGCCAGAGATTGAGCACCCCCAGTTTAGCCTGTCTACAAATAATATTTTGAAGACTGTCACCAAAACAAATACTAAACTAGCTGGAGTTTTGTGTATGGGTGTGTGCATGTGTGTAAAATGGCACCCCTGGGAGAGTATTTTCAAATCTCAGTACCTAAAGTGGGCCATACTTAGACATCTAAGCAAATGTGACCTAATATTCAACGGGTAAACTACCCCTAAAGTACCTGGTGACTTTGAGTGCTCACCACATTTACAAAACAGGGCATTTACACAGTACAATATTTTGATGCCAAGGGCGGTCTATATAGAGAGAATTCATGAGAATAAGGAGAGCAAAGTGAGTAAGATTGGATTCTCTATCAGAAGAACCAGATCTGTACTATTAATACCAAGTCATTCTTTATCCAAATAATTCTAACTTTTACAGCTTCCTCTTTTTCAGAATGCAAGCCATGTAATGAAGGCAAACTGCAAACAATGTGAACAGTATGAAGAAAGAAATTTTACGGAATTTGTAGAGAATTTTAAAATCCTAGTACAACATTTGTTCAAAAATATGTCATGAGGATTGTGCTTAGGAGCAACTTAAAACCTCACCTGCTCCTTCAAGCAATACAATCAGGAAAGAATGTAGCTAGATTGGCTGGCTATTCTAAGAGCCTTGTTATGAGAGAGCGGCAGAAAAACAAATGGAGACAAGAATGTGAACTATGGGCTGTTATTTGTGTAATGCAGAAGATCAGGCTAATCAATCACAATGGTTCCTATGGTTTTACAATCTAAGAAATTTGTATGAGGGATAGAGCCTCACTACCAGCTCCAACAGCTACAGAGCAAAATCACATTGTTCATAATCAAATGATAACAGCTAACAGTACCGAAATTGTGAAAAATATTATTGACCATTGGCCCGATCAGCTGAAAATTGTTTTTTTCAGGGTAGATTTGTTCAGCAACAGAAATGAATGACTGGAGTGAAGTATGTTCTTATTTAGACATGAAGTCCTGTTTCCCAGAAGGAAAACAAACAACAAAGACAGTTACCTTACACCAAAATCCCTATATTTACAACTCCATTGAACCATGGACCCCAAAGACCCTGTAGCTTTGTTTCTTCTCAGGGTCATACTCACTGCTTCTCCTCCTTGCCTTTTGCTCTAACCTTCAACAGGCTGAATCCTAGTCTTCACATTTTGTATTTGCAATCAAGGAAACAATTGAGCCTACTTAGCACAAATATGACATGCCATATACATACACCTCAAGTGTCAGTTCAGCCTTTTATTCCATCCCAGTTGTTGGGATTTGAGTTCTTCTTTGGGTGAGCTTGAAATTGCATATTTGGTACAGTCATTGACTTTAAGAAAGTCTAACTATTTTTGTGAGGCCATGCTGCAGTTCCTTTTTATTATGCCACCTTTATGCAAATCATACTCCGTTTAAAACGGGAGGAATGGAATGGAGAATCAGGCCCGGTTTGTCTAGTGTCAAAATTAGTTGCTGTGTCTTTTTAGCAATGGACTGTGGATTGGGTTTTGGCTTTTGGTTGCTTTGCCCAGGTGGTAAATGTGTCATTAATTTTATCTGACGTGAATTTATTATACTTTTGCAATAAAGAAAATCCCTTTCTTTAGATAACAGAATATGCCTTCAATTAACATATGACTAGACAACTGTTAAATATCATGGATACATTAGTATTAATAGTGCTGTCTCTGAATAACTCACATGGACAAAATCCACCCTGGGATTGATCTTTATTAGATCAAAAGAAGGAAAGAAAATGCACATAATAGTCCATGTATAAGGATCCCAACAAATAAATTTATTCTGTGATTGTTGACCATTTTGACAAATGTGTATGTCCAGCAGATGGAAAAATAAAAGGATCTTATGATGATTTCTATATTATTTGTATTACAGTGTCTGAACTACGATTTTGTCTAGATGCCTCAATCAATGAACAAAAGGTGCAAAATGGTTTATGGCATTTGGAGCTAACGCACAAGTTACATTTTGCATTTTGGGTCCCATTACCATCATAACAGTCATATAGCAGGATTGTAAATGTCCCAGAAAAAGGCTTAATAGTACTCAGACAAGCATTTTTAACATAGAATCATAGCATCATGAGTCGGCAGGGACCTAGACAGATCACTGAGTGCAACCCCCTCCTTTAAATATTTACAAGGGATTTCAGCTATATGTTACTAATCGTCACTGTGTTAAATAACTTCTTTCCAAGTCCACTATCTTAGCCAGGCCACTGTTATTCAACTTCTTTCCATCTTTTTTGCTTTTCTTTATTACCTCTTTCTCCAAATTTCACAAAACTGTTAGGTGCATGAGAGCAGAATGTGGGCAAGGAAAAATGTTTTTTACCATCACATATGGAAGTTTGTACATAGTGTTCTACAGGAACAAATAGACCGAAACAAATAGACTGAAGTTTTAAACTTACCCAAACTGTTTATTTATATCAATTCAGAGTTCTATTTATATACCAGTCCCCTCATGTACTGCATAATTTAAGAAGGTAGGGCCAGTGTGCACAAACCTGACTTCCCTGGCCTCTTGTATTCAAAATAAAAGCAGTGAAAGTACCTTATTACAGTCAAAAGAAACGCAGGAGTTTTTCACTCCCATTCCCATACATACAGGGGGGTATATGCTAATAAGAAAAACAGTCCCCTTATCTGACCTTGCATGCCAGCACTGGGATGCAAATAAGCACTGCCAAGAGGTTGTCACGATTTCAATTTGTCATGTTTTCCTTGAAGTTTTGTGACGAAACTGGACAGGGTACTCAAGTGAGGCCTCAATAGCTCTGAACAGGGTGGAAGAATTACTTCCTGTGACCTGCATAAGTACAGAATAGATTTGAAGTATGCTGTTAAGATTTTCTGCAAGAAGGACATGTGCTTACTTACATTGCTTGATGCATACCACAGACCTTCAAACACTGGACAGTGGGGACAAAACACCCACTGAGACAGATGGAACTGCCCACATCACGCGGTGCTATTTCAGCTACTTCAGCCTCATTCATCTCCAAATAGTACTTGCATTCATCTGAGAACATCACATTCATGGTTCATGACTGAGCCATTCATTAATGAGCCATACATGTACACAGCCACAGAGGGTGTCAAGCAGCAAGGAAGAACTTTTCAGTTGCCAATAGCTAACTACTGGTGGCTGAATGCAAAGAGAAGGAAAGTGGTGCCGAGGGTCTTTTAAGGAACGGTGGAGGGTTCAGGAGCAGAGACATACAAGTCTTCCCTTATGTGCTTAAACATATGTACTGTTACTATCAAGATTTGGGGATACAGAACATATCTGCATTGTCTCTGACCAGACCTGCTAGCAACTACAGATTTCCAACATTTCAAAACACAGCTATGATCTCCTTCATATATCTATATCTATAGCACAGAGATGTAGCACCACTCCATATATATCATATTTATGATCTCCTTCAGATATAACAAGTGCACAGCAATTATGTACTGAAAACACCGCAACACCCTTTAACCTTTTAGCCATAAGCATCTCCACTGCAAACCTGCATGATAACTGCGACTGAATTAAAGATCACTAACATAGAACAAATACCATTTCTCCTTATATACATATACCTGTGTGAGTTCGATGCCGAATTATATAAGAACTGAATTAAGCACAGGCTCAGACCTGGATGTTCAATTTAAAACTTTTATTGTTTCACAAAGTCATAAACTAAAGGAGGTCTGTTGGTTCACGAGGTTCCCAAATCAAGCCCTTGCTCTCTAACCCAGAGGCTAGGTGCGGCTGCCTGATTCTCAGAACTGGT
>NW_017728913.1:4001990-4024933 GCF_001723895.1 Crocodylus porosus
GGCTTGCCTGCTATTTTTATTATTGTTCAAAGGTCAGAAGGTCAGCATTTTCATCTAAGGGTCAGAAAATGATTACCAGAATGTCAATCGCTGACTCCTCAACCTCCTTGAAGCATTCTGGGAGTTTTAGTGCATTGTTTCTAATGCTAGGCCTTGCTTAGCATAAGCACTCTCTCACAATACCACACGGAGATATACACCAATGCAGACTTCAGATTGCCTGGTTTGTCCAGAAAGCTGATTTGAATAAAGTTACAGTTTCTAAAAAGGAGGCAATAAAGAATGAAAGCACCCACTATCATGATAGAAGATACAGTTTAGAGATACTCTCCAACAGGAGACTGAGGGACGTGGCATTTTGAAGACAGCATTTCAGCTAGGGAGCACCTACTTAGAGAGAAAGACTGCCAGACCCAGGGGCCTCAGACCTAGGGGCCACAAGCTGTATGCCCCAGGTGGATGGGTGAGTAGCCCTTCTCCCACCCCTGCCCAGGATTTGCACCATGAGGGCAGCCTCACTCCATGTTGCGTGGGCAGCCCCTTCTCCAAGCTGCACATGCCATCTACCTGCAGTGCAGGCTGCCTAGTCTCCTTTTTTGCAGCCCAGCTCCTTCCCCTGGCATGTGCGCTGCATGGGCACTCCAGCCCTCTCCTTGTGCTGCCCTGCTCACCCCCAGGAGCAGAGCCAGGATGTAAAAATCAGAGGAGGGAGGAGGAGCCCAAAGAACCCAGCCATTGTGGCAGGAGCACCCGAGGGGAGTGGTAGTTGGGTTGGACTAACCCTTCAGGGGCTACTACCCAGGCCATCAGTTGGACAGTCCTGGCTTACATAATGCAACACTGAAATGAGGCATAATGGAAATACTGAGGTATTAATGGAGGACCTGTCTCTTGGATCATATATTTGGGTGGTAGGGGAAGGGGGAAGCAAAGGAGGGTCAAGCAGAGGGCTTACCCACACCACAGGGCCATGACACTTCCCAATTGTCTCATGTCAAAATCCACCATACATCTAGACCAGCCCCTTGATGCGCCAGTGTCTAAAAATACAGTGTCTTCCCCCTCATCTGGTCTCCCAAAACCCTCGCTGCTGCTGGCCTCCCTCCCCACTATACATGGGGAGGGAGCCAACAGCTCCCAGATTGCTGAGACTCCAGGCATTCAGGGCTCTGTCAGCACCTGGCTCTTGGCACTCTGGGCACTGCTATATTTGGTATTTGGGGTACTTTAGGCACCGCTGCTCCCACACCTGGGGTGCTTCCATTGCTGCAGTGCGGCAGTAGTAGTACCATCCACTCCTGCCACTCCATGGAAAGCATGTCACTGCAGAGATTTTGCAGCACTCCAGTTGGTGGGCCTGGCAGGGGGCCATGTGTATGTCCAGTAGTTGAAATGCTATGTTTTTTAAATGTTTCCAAATCTGTTATACTTGGAAATATTTCAGGTATTACAGCTGTTTCCACCTCTGCATTGCTTCAAATAATTGTTCTGTCACAATTGCTGCTGTGACACAGGCATACTCTGAGAGGCACTGAACGCATAGTCTTGTAATATAGTATATCCCTGAAGTGCAAAATTCTATTCAGTCAAAAGATTTTTGTTTATTCGTTGCTTTCTGGCACATTATTCGTTCAATATGGCATCTGGAGTTCAGGCCAGGTAATTTATACTTGAAAATAGAATCTATAATGGAAATACTCAATACACATTTAGATGAAATTTAATAAAAATTATATTTTAACTCATAGCATTGTTACAAGATTATCGATTTCCCAGTCCAAAGTGAGCATCTATTGAAGCACACAAAAAACATTTGTATGGAAATAGTTTGTCTTTCTTATACTTTAGGATAATACTATTTGAAGGTACTGTCCACAGATCATTGTATAGATTATACTCTAAAACATCCCTGCTACTTAAATTGAATTTACTGGGAGGCTATTGTCCTGTATTCCAAGAAGAATGAATGTAATCTTCAACTTTCAGTCTAAAACTCTGTCAAGATAAAACCAGTTTGAAATGCCACATTGGTACTCAACTGAGGAAAGTTACCACAGTGGCAAAAATGTTTAGTTATATCCAAAGCAATTCGCATTCTGCTCAAAGACATTTATTGTGCACAACTAAAGACCCAAAGTTTTTTAAGTACAATCCCCCATTTTTCATTGCTTTTTGAGAATCTTGCAAACAGTAGCTGTCATAGAAATAAATATAACTGATGGTTATATTTCTTTGTATGGTGATGCAGCAAATTAGTTCATATTTTAAGAGAAAAAAAGATAAAATATGACTTACATTGTATTCCCCTCAAATGAAGAGAAAGCATCTCTTGTTTAAAACTGGGATGTTGTGTTGGCCACTAAACTGTTTCTAATTATTCAAGAAGTCAAGGAAGTCTTTTTCTTATCTTACACTAGTGAAAACATTCTCAGCTAATATTCTAAATTGGTGACAATTATTGCTAAATCCAATAATAGAGTGGCTGTACATCACTTTTCACCCTCCACCCATTCACATTTCACTGTCTGGCCTTCTCACTAGCAGTGTACTTATCACTTTAAAAATACTGCAGAATACATGGTGGAACAGTGCAATGGAGATGTTTTATTGGAAGTTGCCTGAGATAATTAGCACAACTTTTATCTTCATCATTCATGACTAAAGCAGACATCCCAAGCTCATTGCCAGAAACCTTTATACCATATCTTGTCTCCTGCATAAATAAAACTATTTTATGAATGTTTTAGAGAGTGTTTCACATTTTCATTGCGACACTTCTCCAGCTTTACAGCTCAGATATAGAGAAGCAATGATCAGGTAAAACTTGACTGACCTCTCCATCAATGATCCCAAGGTCTTTCTCTGTACCTAAAAATGGTATAGAGTCCTAACAGCCACATGAATGCTTGAAGCCCTTCCGAAGCCTTACGTGACTTTCCTGTGGATCTTGAGCTATTAGGATGGAACGTAATCATCACCCATCCTCTTCCCCAAAGGGTTGAATGAATGAATATCTGAAAACAGAACGTTGTAAAATAAGTACCTAGACTGATCTGCCCAGAGCATAATTTGGCCCATGAATTGTGCTGTATGTGTAGAATTGCTGGCAAGACATAACAGGACTCAAAGGCAGGCAGGCTGCAGAGATTGCTAATCATATTTCACTGCACACAGATGACCTTTAATTTATTATTCCAGCACTGACATGCACTACTCAATATACTCAGTGCACCAAATACCTTTGGGAATTGTTCAGGATTAAAGATTGGCTGTGACAAAACTGAACTTTTCAACCCAAGTAACCAAGGGCAAAATACCAATTAAGCAATATTCCAGTTCCATCAGAGATATGAGAGTTCACATAAAGAACAGCCCCAAACAAATATTTAATGTAACTGCAGACATCCAATTTTTGACAAAAATGGCTTTCAGTAATGCAGCTAGATAATTAGACAAAACTACTTTAGCTTTTGAAAATGGCAATGCTCCTGTACCCAGCTACTTTAAAAAAAATACATCTCAGATAATTTTCTAAGTTGACAGACTCACTGATATCCCCATTCATCTGAACAAAACCAAACTGCCAGAGCTGATTTGTAGACAGTACAACTGGTCTAATAAATGGAACAGCTGCCCCCCTGGGTGTCCAGTTTCTATTATTATGCAGCCCAGTGAAATTTATTCTAGCATGGCTACTGAACAGAGCTTTCACCCCTGTGCAGCTGAACAAATATGTGCCAAAACAGACTTATAACAGGGCAGTTTGCTGTCCAGAGGCGCAAAAGCTCTTGTGTGCCAATGGTGCTGGTGTGGCCAGCTGGCAGCAGCAGTGGCTTTTATTTTTGCTCCCTGCATCCTCCAGTCAGTGCCCAGGGCTGTTGCCCTGGTTGCCCCACCTTACTCATACTACTGTGCAGAAGTTACCTACTTAGAAAGTCACTGTACCATCACAGTGACTGAGGCCATTGGCTATGCCTGTGAATATCTTATATGAATGCCAGATGAACCCAAGGACTTAAATTATTTCATACTAGAAATATACAGAGAATGCTGTGTTCAGTTCTGGGGGGTCTTGGTTAAATTTAGGTTAAGGTCTCCTTCACATCTTCATTCTACAATTCTGCTTCAGATTTTGAAACCAAATGTAGACGGAGGTTTCGGTTCAGACGGAAAACTGTAGAAGTGTTGCAACAGCAGTTATTTTTGCAAGACTAACAACATCATACAAAATAAAAGTGGAATATAAATACAATCCAGCTTTGGAATTAAAAGAATTTGGATATGAAGGCTGATATTTGCCCTTTTCTGTTCACTATTTTACTATCACAAAAAGGAATTTCCTGTGGTTTGGGCACACCTAGATCGTGCTCCCATGATCACCAGGAGTAAAAATATAAAATAGAATTGTCATTATCAGGGATCTAGGCTTTCCATTTCCCACAGAAAAATGGGGAAAAAGTGGATTTTCCCTTGTAAAATCATGGATTTCATGGATTTCTCGGAAAAACACAGATTTCTCATTTTAATGGTGAACTACGCAGATTTTCCACATTTGCAAAGAGCTCTCTGCAGGCTGGCAGAGTTCCAGCATGCTAAGGGCTGGGGGGAGTGGGAGAACGGCAATCAGGGAGGGGGTGCCACGTGCATGTGTGCACTCACACATGCACATGGCCACCAGGCAGCCTGGAGAGCAGTTCTCTCAAGTAAGTCTGGCAGGGCAGGAAGGTGGGATTGAGGCCCCCATAGGGAGGACAGAGGCAGGGCTGGGGCTGCTGCTGCCCAGCCTGGGCAGTGCATGGGGCTTGGGGCCTGGGGCCATGTGCACCTGCAGAGTTCTGGCGAGGAGTGGGATGGGGCCATGGGTAGCTCGTCTGGGGTCAGGGAGTGGGGGCTGCACACCTGGGAATAGGGTGGGGGGGCATGTGCCCCCAGATCTGTGTGGAGGGGTGGGGCGGGTTGCCCACTGCAGGCTCAGGCTCCCTGCCCTTCTGCCTTCCCCCCAAAGGCTTCTGCAGCCCAGCAGGCAGGACCTAGCATGGCAAGGCAGAGTAGGGCTGGGTGGGGAAGGTCCTTGCCACTGCAAGCCCCATACCACCATGGCAAGGCATCCCTTTCCCACCTGGCAGCTGTGGGTATGGCAGCATAGAGTTGTGCCTCTCGCTGCTGCCGGACAAGCAGGGCGTGCTTCACCATGGTGGCCTGGGGCTTGCAGTGGCAAGGAGCTTCCCCACCCAGCCCCACTCTGCCTTGCAATGCTTGGTCCTGCTCGCTGGAGCATGGAAGCCCTAGAGGGAGGGCAGCAGGGTGCAGAGCCTGAGCCCTTAGTTGCTCCGGTCATGTTACCTGCGGGGGACGGGAGCCAAGCTCCGCACTCCTCTCCACCACAGCAGCCAGCTTCTGTGGGTGGCACCCAGGGCTCAAGCACTACTCTAGGGGGCAGGAGGCTGTGGACCTGGGTCCCTGGCCCTATAGCCCTGGCAGCCGAGGGCCCCCTCCACCACAGTGGGGGGGTGGGGAGCTGTAGGTGGGGAGTGAGGGGCACCAGCAGGGTTGGGGGGCTATGGCTTGGGAGTGAGGGGCCTGGACTTGTGTCCTGGTGAGTGAAGGGGGCAGCGGGAGCTCTGATTTTTCCATGATAAAAACCCCAAAATAAAATACTAAAATTGATAGGTGCTTATAATGTATGTATGTATTTGTTTATTTATTTATAATTTATTTTATTATAATGATTGAGGCACTGGTAGGCTCCCAGATTGCTTTAAAATTGTAAATATATCAATAAAATACTGTGTTCAATTGATCCTATATATATAGTAGCTTTTTGTTTTCATTGCAGATTTGGGGTTTTCTAACCAGAGAATTTGCTATTTTTAAACAGAAAACCAGGATGTTTGGTCATTATTATTCAATATATATTTGAAGACAACGTAGTTGATTCCGATTTGGTATAAACTGAAGGAATTCTACAATAACGTCAATAAAATCAAGGGATACAAGCCAGACTTATACCAATATAAATAAGATCAAAGTTACCCTAATAAATTAAGATAGCCTTATTAAAGTGTACAAACTCACTTACTTACAAAACCTTCTTTCAGTCTAGGCAGCTGTGTGACCTCTTTCAGGAGAAGGCAGTCAGATGAACAAATTATAATGATTAACCTAAATCTGAAGAGTCTGTTTAAAAGCTGAGGCAATCACAATGGGTTATATAATTTATTTTAACAAAATTTGAACAAGTGGGATTGAAAAAACAATAAAATAAAAGAAGTCAGAGACCTGATCTAGGATTAGTATGAACTGAAATAACACAAGATCAATTTTATCCCTAAAGCAAAACCATTTCTGGTGAATTTCCAAAGGTGAACCCTATAAATTCCAATGAGTCATGGAACATGTCCCATTGTATGGATTACATAAATGTAGTCTACAACAAGCCCAAGACAATATTCTCTCTGATAAAATCTTGGATCAGCTTGGGATAGGCAGGACAAGAAATGGGTTTATAACTCTCTTCTTTCTCTGAAGTCGATGACAACTGGATACCTTGAACTACCTAGATTTCTATTATGGTATAATTGCTAGTAGTTTGTCCAGGTGCTGTCAGGAGCAGCACTGAAAAGCCACCAAAGACTACTTTTAACAGTGGGGCCCTTCTGCAAGAGGCACTCTTCAAAATGTGGCACTGGCCAAGCCTATGACAAACAAGAATGTGACAACTCACTTTCTTCCTTTATCTTTGCCAGTGGGAATTACAACTGTCCCCTCCCAATAGAACTGTGCTGCCTGCCTTAATTGTGAACCTACCTTGGGATGCCAGAGATGTTCTGGCACAGGACAAGTAACATAGATCACCCTTTCTGAGCTTCCCTGAACCTAGTTTTACTTATTTACTCCTAAATACCAGCATCAGACATAAATCATGTCTCAAAACCATTCATATTGTAAGATGTATATGGGAAGCCTGACAAGAAAAAGGAAAATGTTTAAAACATTTCTGAAATCATTCAAATAATAACGACTTTGTGCCTTAAGATATCTTCCTTGCATATCAGGGAATATGTCACTCTGGATTTGCATTAAGTAAGGTTTCTTCTAGCTGGTGATACTAATGGCAAAATGAAGAATCTCCACTGAATGAGAGTCTTAAGTACCCTAGTAAAAAACATCTAGGTTATGATCATAAAAACAAATCAAGTTACTATAAAACTATCATCCAGATCTGAAAACAGGCTCACAGAAATGGAATACATAAGGAATCCATTTCAACAATACATACAATGGTGGCAGTATAAACCAGAAAACAACAACCTGATCCCCCCTAAAAATAATGACAAACTATTATCTGGCATGCTGTAAAATATCATAGTAACTCTTCATCCACAGATCTTTGAATTCTTTTTCCTTTTTTTCAAACAGACCACATTTTGTCTCATTGTGTCAGTGACAATTTAAGAGCATAACATAGTCCAATGACTACTAGTCAATTCAATATAAATCCCTGATGAATAATATTGTGCAATATTGAACAATACTTTATACATGAATGTTACATATGAATGTAAAACATATTATAGCTACAAGTGCCTATGAGGCAAGAAAGTGGTTGATTTCAGATCTACTGTAACTAAAAAGAATGTTCTTCTTGATTATCCAATATCTTTCATAACTATTCACAGGGTATGTTCTACCTCTCATAGGTGACTGGTGTCTCCTGAGTCGGGGGGGCACGTGCCCCCTCCAGCGGCCAGTCAGCGGCTGATCTTGTCGACCTGGAAGTGTGAGTGGGGCACCTGGAAGTGCCAGCAGTGCTCCCTGAAGTGCCAGTGGCACTTCTCTTGGTGCCCCTACTCCCCAGCCAGTGCTTGCAGGGAGGTCACTAGTGCTCCTACCTGCCCGCCCCCCTGCCTGTTGCCTAAGCAGAGAGTGCTGGTTGCCAGGGTATGTACCAGAGGCTTCAGGGGATGCACATGTACCCCCGTGCACCCCCTACACATCACCACTGCTACCTCTCCTGGTTCATTCCAAACAGATAATTCAGTAGTGAGATAAAGTTGTTTTACTATGGTCAGAATCAATCAGTAAGGGATAAGCCCTTAACATTAGTTTCTTGGTTTGCACGGTGTAGAATTTTAGGTTTGGGTATATTCTGTTTTGGTAAAAGCTCTGTATGGGGACAGGATTAATTTTTGCTGAAATGCTCTATATATCAAATGGTGCTCCACCTATGGCCCCCAAAGTGATTGGATCTGGCCTACAACATGGGAGAGCAGAAACAAGAAGCTTGGCTTGGTGCATCCCCTTCCTTACCCTGTGCCATACCACTGAACCCTTCTACAGCTCAATCAGCCCTTCCTCTCTCTCTTTCCCCTCCCCTTTCTCTGGCACTGACAGCCATCTGCCTCTTTCTCCCCGTCCTCTGTCTGAGGGGAATTGTGGCCCTTGATGCAGTCAGAGACTAAGTGCCAGGCCCACTGCTTTATAAGGTTGATTTCCATTGAACTATATGTTTTGGTGTCCACTAGCAACCTCATCACAAGAATACTCAATAAATAAAAAGACTCAGGAAACCTGTCTACTCTTTTAACTTACTAATGTAGTCTGTGCCTTTAACACTGTTGTAAAATATACCATCTAGAAATTCTAATGAGATAAAAAATATAAGTAAATGGCATGTGCTGATGGTCTCCATTAGTTTATAATGGACCTGCAAAATGTCAGGTAGCATCTGAAATGTTAAAATTGATAGAAAAATTTAGTATAATCTATAGTAATAAAATAAACTAAGACAAATTTGAAGTAATGCCAGCTTGAAAAGGGTATTTCAAATAATGCTTAGAGTTTTAAATGATCAGCTGTAGAATAAAAGTCAGTGAAACAAAATAAAATTAAAAGCAATCTTTAGAAAGCAGTGAGACTGAATTAATATCCAGCAATAAATATAGAAAAATCCCACATAGGAAGTGTATTCTTATAGACTCCTAGTATTCCTCCTATACTGCATATTATGAAGGATTTGGAAAAACTGGAAGAAATACACAGGAATACATTAGGGCTGTGTGAAATTTTGCTGACTGTTTAATTTTGCTGATGTTTCAACTCGTTTCAAGCTTGAAACAGTGAAATTGAAATGAAATGAAGGGCTTCGAAATAGCATTGAAACAAAATGAGGACAGTCAAAACATTTTGAAAGTTTTGAAATGTTTTGAGTTTCAAAGCTGAAGCTGGGCTTGCCTACAAGGAAATGGAAAGTAAGCAGAGGGAGGGGAAAGAAGGGGGAAGGACTGCTATGATATTGACTATGACTGCTTGGCTGCCTGAGATGCTGCTAGTGCTGCTGTGCTGCCTAGTAAGTTATTACTTGGTGTTATTTAAAGTGATGGACTGGACTGAGGCTGTAGGGGAGGAAGAGACCTCACTAGGGCATATTACCATGTAATGTAGAGGCCCCAGTGCCAGTGAAGACATGCCTTAACACACACACAGTCACACGTCACAAGTTTTGCTTGTCAGCAGATTGAGGTGCAGTTCCCCATAAACCCCTGCACCTATCTGCTTGAAAGCTGGCAGGCTTTGTGGCCTCAGCAGGGGCTACCATCCCTGCTGTTTTCACCCCCCCGTGCCTTCACACTTACAAGTGACATGAGTTTTGCTTTCAAGACTTTGAGGTGCAGTTTCCCAGAAACCCCTGTACATATCTCCTTGAAGCTTGGCTTCATGCCCTCAGAAGGGGCCACCATTCCTGCTGTTTTCATCCAAATCTGCGAAAAAATGACAAAGTTATAGGCAGTTTTGTGCTTCCCCATTATAGCCTATGGACAAAACGTTGAAACAGCGTCGAAACAGTGAATCAGTTTCAACAAAATGAAATGGAACAGTGGTTCTGAAATGAAATGAAACTCAAAATGAAACACTGTCCTGTTGAAACAGCAAAATGGAAGTCTAAACAAAATGGTGCTGTTTCACACAGCCCTAGAATACATATATGCTTTGTGTGTACATGTATGTACATGTCTGCACATGTGTGCATGCCCACATGTGTATTCCTGCAAGTTTCTTCCACTTTTTTCAAATCCTTCACAGGATGCTATATAACTCTTTCCCTCAGTATAATTTTTTTCTTTTGTGTATGTGAATGTGTACGTATATACTATTCTAGTGGGTTGGCCTCTTACAGCAGAATGTTCAAAACTGGAGACCACTACGTTTTGTGTTACAGGAACTAACATAAACTGAGTGTGAATGCATTCAAATAGAAGAGGTAGGTATGGCCCTTAGTTTACAGACATAACATGTAATAGTTATGGGAAGGCACTGCTAGTTGAAATTGACCATACTCACTTAATACCATTTCCGAAACAGGACTGCCAAACATTCAACTGTTTAGGGACAAAACCTGCAAGAAGGGATTATGGTTATTAGTATAGCATGTTCCAAGACTCCTTTACCAATGCAAAATAAAACACTGGATGCATCTACACATGTGTTTGCTGCAGAGCTGATTAATTAGCTCTGCAGCAAAGCATCAATGTCTACACATGCACCCATATTAGGGTGCAGTAAATTAATTAACTCCGCTGTAGGATAGTACTGTCCAGGACAAGTACTCTCCTATAGCAGAGTAATTACACACCCTGAAACACATGTGCAGATGATGACCTGGGCTGTGTGGGGGACAACGGTGCCACAGTATGGGGGTTGCTTACCCTCATGCCCCAGCCAGCCCCTCTGCCACATGTTAAGCCAGGGCGCAGCAGCCCCAGGCTGGCCAGCTGACCGCCACAGACCACCTGTTAGCTGGGGCTGCTTTGCATTGGTACAAAGTGCTGTGGCTGTGGGCACATGTGTAAATAGTGCATCTGGGAGCACTAAACTCCAGTGCAAGCTGCACTGGAGTTTATTGCTACATGCTAATTAAATGTGTAGATGCACCCATTGGACCTAGTTAGGACTCCGGCAGCAATACTTGCCATCTGTTTCCCAGCTCTCTGTCAGCTCTTTGCTTCTCTAGAGTCTTCCTATGGCCCCAGCATCCTGGTGAGCCACTTCCGAGTCCCTCTCCCCAGCTCTCCTTCCTTCTGCAGCATCTCCTCACCACTTCCCAACCTTTCTTCCCCTGATGCACATTGCATCCTCTCCCTTCAGCAATCCACAGGCTCAAGCTGCTGCGGAATCACCACATCATTCTCCCTGCTGTGTGGGAGGAGAAGGATGGGGAAAAACCCCATTGGCATTCTCCTTCCCCTCCACACATGGAAACTGCCAGCACTTCATGAACATGACACACCAGTGATAGCAATCAAGCCAACAAACAGCCAGAGTGTCACAGGTGTCTGTCCTTACATCTTATGAAACTGTTAGCCCATATACTAAGGAGAAACAGGTAACATATTCTCCAGCTTCTAAGAGAAAAAAAAAAGGACTCCTAAGTCACGGTTGTTTTGTCTTAGAAGGTCACAGGTAGGCCCCTGTTATCTTAAACACAGTAAGTTAATATAGCTGACCCCCAGCATATAGTATTCCCATGACAAGTGAACTTTTTTTTCAAAGGCATCCCACAAGGCTAATTGACAGTAAAAGATGAGTGACCAAGCAGGAAGGGGCCGGGGGGAAGGGGGGTTGGGAGAGGGAGGGGAAATTTTGTGGCAACCTGAAACCGAAAGCCATTGTTGCAGTTCAAATGAAACTGTTTTGCATGAAATGCATCCAAATGTTTCATTTTTGTGCTTTTTAGTAAAAGCAAAGGTTAAAGATTTAAATGCCCTTCATAAGCAAAGATGCTATAGTAGTTAGAACCTTAGATGCTGGAGTCCAATGGTCCAGTTCCCTTCTCTGCCTGATTTGGGAATAGGGATTTGAACCACAGTGTCTTACCTCCCAGGAGAGTGCCTTAACAACTTGGCAACAGCAAACGCGTTACAGCATGTGTGATCTCTTCTCCTGAAGCTTTTCCACTTCATCTAAAATATTTAAGTGTTATTTTGGGTAAGCACTAAAATGTGCTGCCCCACCTCCCAGGAGATTGCCTTAACCCAAAGGCTATCAAGTATACTTGACTTGATGTCTTTCCCGATGAAGATGAAGTTGTTAATCTTTGTATAACATATATAAATATTCCCTGGAGCTGAGATTGGAAATTGGGTTTTTTAAGTCTTAAGTGCTGGGCAGAAAAGCAGTGCTATACCATCTCCTTTTCCTCTATCTTTTTCTTGAGTTGCTGATTTTCTGACTGGCACCCACATCCTTTTGTGAATCTCTCTGGAAAACAAATCAAAACATTTTCTTTCATAAATTTGCTGAAATTTGCCATTTTAATATTTTCAGCATTTTTCTTCACTTTTTTTATTTGCCTACAAACTATGTACTGTATTCAACTCAGATCTGTGAATCATCTTAGATGAACTGAAACTCATTTGCTTGAAAAACTAATGCTAAAAAGAGTCTCACTGTACCTCACAAATTAATTAAACATTGCTAGTTTAGTTCATAAGTTGATTATAAGTATTTGGGATTGTGTTTTTTAAATGTTACTTGTTAAGTCTGATTAATTATTACCAAAATTTGCTTGGGAAAGAAGTGTGTGGTATTAGAACTGCACTCTTAGGTTCCCAGAGAGAAGAAATCTGTGAGCAAGGCAAATTAGAACCATGTTTACTGTTAGGCAGATCAAAACTAAAAGATAATTTCTTCCACCTCCTTTGGGTCCAATGTGCTAATGAACATCACTCCAGGTACCGTGTCCAGTCATTTCCGGAGGTAATGGTACATCTTTGCTTGCAAGAACATTTTTTTATTTGAAATTATTCATCATCAAGCAACTATATCTGCTTTTCTTTTAATTTCTTTACCTATCCTTCCTTTTTACAAAGATTAAATGATTTATACCTATAGTCCCATATAACTACTGGTTAAAGTTTCAGCCACAGACTTATTTTATTAGTTACAGTGCAGTCCTTGAGTGCAGGCACTTCACAAGTGCAAATATCTTAAATAGAATTCATTTGTTTCACAGCACAGTGTAAACTTCACAATGTTGTAGATACACTGAGCACTTGCAGACGCCATTTTGGATATTTATGCTTCCCAAGCTACTTCACAAAAAACAAACCTGAAAACTCATTACAATACACTGAACCCAGTTAATCATTTGTTGATCTCCATTAACTCCAGAAACAGATTTGGCAATTGTAACAATATTTAGATTTAAAACCACCGTTTATAAACATGCAGCAATCACCCAGTCAGTCTGCAAATGAACATAAAATCTGAGCCTTTTCAAAGTGAAACAGTGATAATTCCGTTTATATCTTCCCCAGAGTAATCTAGAGAAGGCAAAATATCTATCTTTCTGTAGCATCTCTTATTCATTTATCATATCCATACATCTACAGCTATCTCTTAAAGCTTAACAAGTGGGCATTTTTCAATCAGCAGCAGGAGCTGCACCAACATCATAGCATACAGTTGTCAAAATAATGGCTTAATCTCACCTCAACATCAGAGGCTTATTAATTAAGCCACCTCATCACCATATTTGGGAGTTAATTAGATTATGCCAGTCTTTATAACATTTGTTCAGGATTTTACATAACCTCTGTAATCCAGCCACTGCTCCCTCATTGGTAGGATCTTGCAAACTGCAGGTGTATTGGTCCGCAGAGACCATTATCATGTGGCTAGAGAGAGAAATTACACATAAACCCATACAAGTGACCGGAAACTGGTTCCGATCTGTAACACAACAGAAGTCCAGTGCGCATAAACTGCTTTCAAAATGGCCAAAAGTAGCTTAAGATATATCAGCATGGATGTAGTACCAGACTTAACTGATTAAAGGTAGTTGAAAGCTGCTATTAAATCCCCTCTCAGTCTCCTTTTCTCTAGACTTAAGTAAACCCAGTTATCTCAGCCTGCCCTCATAAGTCATGTCCCCAAGTAGATCAATAGATCATTAATAAACATATTGAACAGCACTGGGCACAGAACAGACCCCACTGGGCCTGTACTCGAAACCTCCTATCTAGAGAAGAGGAGACTAAGAGGGAATTTAATAGCAGCCTTCAACTACCTGAAGGGGAGTTTGAAAGAAGATGGAGCTAGACTGTTCTCAGTGGTGGCAGCCATAGGGAGACAGAGAAAAAATTATTTGGGGGGCTGAACACGTTTGCACATGCATGCCCCCCTCAGCAGGTAAGTCTGTGCAGGGAGGGGAAAGGGCCATGTGGTGAGGGGGGGCAGACTGAGGCCCCAGTGGTGAGGGAGGGAGCAGGGCACAGACAGGAGCAGGGGCTGGGGTGAGTGGGGCCCCAGCTAGGCCAGGTGGTGGAAGAAGTGGAGGCCCCGGCAGCACCTGCTCCCCAATCTGTGTGCGGGGCAGAGGCAGCTGCTGCTGCATGCCGCACATTAAGCCCCACTGCCCTTACAGCTGTGCGATGCCATGTGCATCCCACTGTGGGGTGAGCAAGGGGCGTGGTGCATCCCAGCAGTGGCAGGCACGTGGTGTCTGCTGCTCCCAGGTCAGCTGCAGCAGGGAGCAAAGCACAACATGCAGTGGCAGCCACCTCTATCCTACACACAGATTGGGGGGGGCACATGCCCCCCGGGTCTCCGCTTGTCCCACCGCCTAGCCTGGCCAGGGCCCATTCACCCCAGCCCTTGATCCTGCCTGTGCCCTGCTCCCTCACTCACCGCTGGGGCCTCGATCTGCTCCCCCACCCATGGTGGTGAAGGAGACAGTGGGGCTGGGGCTGGAGCAGGGGGTAAGATGGAGCTGCAAGTGGCTTGTCCAGGGGGTGCCCGGCATGGGGAGGCGGTGAGCTGCCACTGCTGTACATATCCCAGGAGGTCATGAGGGCGTGTGTCCTGGATCTGTGTGTGGAGTGAGGGCTGGCTGCCAGTGGTGGGATGTACATGGCATCACTCATGCTGCTCTCAAAGCAGCAGCAGTGAGGTGCAGAGACAGAGCAGAACCCAGCCCACAGCAGCAGCCCACCCTCAACCCGCACACAGATTGGGCTGTCCCCCTTGGCTCCCCCATGGTGTGCTCAGCAGCAAGACCCCCCGCCATGTCCCTGGATGTGCTGCCATGTCCCACCATGACCAGGCCCACCCAAGGCCCCATTCACCCCTGCCCCTGACCCACTCCCTCCTGCACTGTCAGGGTCTGAATCTGTCCCCCCTACTTTCACAAAGAAAGTAAACTGAAACTTACCTGCAGTGCTGGGCAGCCACACATTGGGGCTGTGATCCTGGCTGCATACATATCTGATTGTGCGTACCCCTCCCTGCCCTGCTGCAGCTGCCCTGCAGCCATACCCACTGCCCTCCATTTTGGGGGGCTGAGCCCTGGTAGCCCCCTCTTCTGCTGCCTATGGTGGCAGACAAAACAAGGAACAATGGTCTCAAGTTGCAGCAAGGGAAGTTTAGGTTAGACACTAGGAAGACTTGTTTCTTACTAGGAGGGTAGTAAAACACTGGAACAGGTGACCTAGAGAGGTGGTGGAATCTCCATCCTCGGGGGGTTTTAAGACACAGCTTGACAAAGCTTTCGCTGGGATGATCTAGTTAGGGATGGTCCTGCCTAGAGCAGATGACTTCCTGAGTTTCCTTCCAACCCTATTCTTCTATGATTCTATGAAGGTGAAATCAGTTTGTTGAACTTTTCTCTCAGATTCCCTCCAGATTCAAGTAAACTCATCAGCCCCTAGCCTCCCAGGATGCTTTGTACCACCTCTCCTGCAGCCCTCCCCCCAGCTAGTAGGGTGGGTAGGCTAGCCTTGCCCCAATCTATCTGCTCCAGCAGAGTGGGGAGGCATGCTCTAGCACCCCCCAGCTTCTGGTCTGGGCAACTGCAAACATGTGGCTGCATTTCCAAAATCCAAAGTAAATGTCTGTTCACTTGCTTTTTGGTTCAATCTACGCAGATTAGACTAACCTGAGAAGATTGAATTGATTCAGCTTTGGGCTTTTTGACTGTCTGTACTTAGCCTGTATGTTTCCAAATACTTTGGGACAGTTGGTCATTTTCTCACTAGCATAGAGAGTATTGAACTAAGTAGGTAAAACAAGTCTAAGAGATTCCATTAGTGGCTAGGACTGCTCATGGGATTCAAAATTTTCCTCAAACAACTGAATTTAGAGCAAATGAATCAATATATTTAATTTACACGTATTTTTATATTGGAAAATTAAGAGTATCATTTCCTTGAAAAGTTAACTATACTCCATAAAACTGAGCACAATAACTTAGTTGTAGCAACATAAAAATCTACTGTCTGCAACTAATCTATTATATACTGAATGTACCAGGGTCATGTCACTCTTTTTTGCAGGAAAGCATATGGAAGTCTTCTCTGTCAAATAAAGAAAGCAATGGGTAAGTGGTAGCTATCATGGGACTTGAGTTATAGAGCTTTAACTCTGAATAAACAGCTTGAAAATGCAATAAAGTGCATATCTATTAGCTTTCAAGGATAATAGAATTATGGTTTTTTGAATTCCAGCTTGGTAAAAGCTCCAAATTAGCAAACTCCTATTAGTATCAAATGACCCTCTGAGTATCTCCACAATGTCAGTTTTCTCACATTAGACTTGTTTCTTATTTATGTCATATTCACTTTACTGAATATCAATAGATGTAATAGGGAGGCAACTTATTGTTTAGCTAGCTGAGTGCACAGGAACCAAGGAGTTCTATTTTTATTGGTGCCCCCTACTTGCTTCATGACCTTCAGTAAGTCTTTTCACTTTATTTTCCTCTCTTGTCAACACCGGAATGGAAATCCTTAATTTTGTTAAGTGTTTTGATATCTACAAATGAAAGGTGCTATTCAGTAGAAAGCACCATCATCATCATAATGAAATCCACATGTATTGTGCACTCACCTTTACAATCTTTTCTTATTTCAAATAGTTAATAACTAATAAACACAAGCAAATTCAAGCTTTACCTACCTGCATTAGTCTTATAGAAGGATGACCCTGGAGATGCCTTGTTATTTTCAAATAAACACAGAACAAATCAATGTCACGGGGCTTGCATTCTATAATTCAGTTCCAGTAATTTACTGTTATGCAGGCCACATCAGTGGGAATATACATGGCCTTCAAAGTGTGACAAATCTGGTACCATTCACCTTCCTGGAACAACTGGTGATTTTCCCAGTGATAATAGCAGTATATTCACTGTTATAAATCTGCAGATGTGTATTTAATTTTAATGTCATGAATAACTGGAATGTTAATGAATTTAGACCGCAATACTGAAAATATTCATACAGGTACTTAACTTTTACAAATATGAGCAATCCCACTCAAGTCAGTGCAGCTGAAGCCAGTGAGACTTACTCATCTCTTTGAAGATTAGCAGGTGCTAGTCTTTGCAGGATTGGGATCTTAATCTATAAGAACAAACGCATCTCCTCATGGACTCCTCTGAAATGGAAAGGGTATTTTGAATATATTTTATTTATGTATTTTATAAGGGAATGTAACAAAGATCAGTGATCCCGGGGGTGCCATGATGCACAACTGCTGACCATGTGGCTTCTGCTTCTCTGGCTCTAGGTTACCTTCCCTTTTCTCCTTTCTGCCATGCCTTCATGTTCTCCTCTAATTCTGTAAAGGGAGGTTGCCAAAGGGACCTAGAGTGAGCCCTGCTCTACCTTTTTGATAGTGGACCCCTCTCAGACCCTGCTATTCCCCAAACTAGTCTTCACATAAGGCAGGCCCTCTTGACCCATACATACCCCTAAGAGCACCGGTTGCTTTATGGGCTATTCACAGCTTCTGACCTTCCTTACAGTCATGCCTATGCTTCACAGATGATACCAATTAATTATTTCAGTGAGTGCTTGGCCCCATTCCAATATTTGGCCTCCTCAGGCCTCTATCCTCTTGTTCAGTCTTTGCACCTCTTGGGCTGTGGGCTCAATGGTCCTTTCTGCCCCTCTTGGGCTATGGGTTGATTGGCCTTCTATGGTTCCTGCCCTTCTTGGGCTGTGGGCTGATTAGCACTCTGCAGCTCCCACTCCTCTTGGGCCATAGACCCACTCCTGGCCCTAGTCTCCACTCCTGTTTGGACATGGGCCGCCTAGCTCTGTCTCCATCCTCCTCAGGCCCTGGCCCTGTCTTGCCTTGACCTACATTAAGCTTCTGCTTCTCTCTTTCTTTCAACTGCAGTCAAGCACCTGCCCTCTGGAAAGACTCAAGACAGGCACATGCCCCTCAGGCACCACTGGAATTTCCAACCTCCCCTGATAGTCCCTAACCCAAATTGCCAGTCATAAGCTATAAGCCCTCTTGGCCATAACACACATTTCACACTGTATCTTATCCAAACAGCAGCTCCTTGGCTGACTCATATAACTTCCCCCTAGCCTGAGGCACACATCCCTCTAAATCAGCAGCATCCTACCTGCTTGGCACAGGCTAGCCCAAGTGTCCATCAAGAGCTTCATTGCATTTTTCCTGCTCTGGAACTCCTTCCTCTGAAGTCTTCAGGATCAGGCTGACCACCCTGGCTCAGGCACTAGGTTTGTAGGCTGCCCTCGCCCCTCCCCTTTCTGGCTAGATGGTTTCCCAGTGACCTGCAGACATTTCTCATCTGGGCCTGGTGGCTGGCCTCCCTGGCAGATTACACATGTGGCTCTAGCAGTGCCCTTGTCTATAGCAGGGTTCTGCCCTTTCACACTATGGCAGAACAAGTAGTTCTGCAATAGGTACTCATGGCCTCTAAATTCTGACTCCCTATTTGCTTGCAGCCAGCTTAAACTGGGTGCAGGTGTTCATCTTCCCTTAATGTGCAGCTCTCTGCCAAAGTCAGGAGTGGGCAAAATGGTGGATCAGGCCCCCAGAAGACTCCATTTCCCAGCATCCCCTGCCTGTGTCACTATGGCTGGTTTCCATGGAGACCCCAGTAACAGCGGTGCTGTGACAGCGTGGGGCCAAGGTTTCCATGAGGACTGGCCCCAGCTGTGCTGACAGGGTGCATGGCTGGGCGAGGAGCTGTTCTGGGGCTGGAGCTGGGATCTTGCAATGGTGGCAACATGGTCTGGAGCAGGGGCAAAGCCATGATCTGCTGCCTGCATGCCCCTGCCCAAGGTGTGCAGGCGGTGGATCACAGCTGTACCCCAGCTCTGGACCATGCTGTCACCACCACAAGATCCCAGCCCTGGAGCAGCTCCTTGCCCAGCTCCACACCCTGCTAGTGCTGCTGGGACAGCCTCCATGCAAACCCTGCCCCCACACTGATCTCCATGGAAACCAGCTCCAGCGATGCAAGCAGGGGCCACTGGGAAATGGATCCACTGCAGGCCCAATCAAGCCAATAGGCTAGACTTTTCCTGCCCCTGGCCTAAGTGGCAGTGTTTTCTTGCTGCTTCCCCTATTGCAGCCAGCCCCTATTCAGCTGTCTGGGCTCTGTCTGCTGCATTTCTCTCCTTAAAGTAACAGGAGCCCTAAGGTCCTGCAGCTTCATAAAGATATTTGCCTGTAATGCAGAGATACCCTAAAGCATTTAACTCTGTGTTCTATAATGAAGGGTTGGGATTCCCTTGACCTAGTACCTTAATATTGCTTCTCTTCATGTAAAAGTGGATAACAATGATAGTGCACAGTAATCTGCTTTGTTAACTGTTCCCATGCACTACTGAAAGCTGCCCATGGTTGTGGTTGTGTCCTGTGACAATTTAAGTTAAATAAAAAACAGGACAAAAGCAAGAAATTGACCAAAGCTACAGCATCTATACAAAATCTGTATCTACTCCTAAAACAGCCAGGAAATGGAATTCTACCTTATTTGATCTATTAAATCAGTGAGATAAAAGCATTACATTTAGATGACTGGAACAGTTAACATTGTAGCATGATATGGTGTTAAAATCAAGGAATGATTTTAAAAGAAACAAATGGATTTTCTATTATTGCCTATTCATTTAAACAACTAAGACATCCATTTGATAGCCATTAATAGCTGATATTAAAAGTTTCAGATATTGATGGTCACACCTGGATTAATATTTAGATAAAAATATATAGTTTTTTAAATATAGTAATAAGTGAGAAAATCCTTTACTTAATTTCCCTGTATATTCTTCTCAGATGCAGTCAAAACCCTTCCTGAATGTTGAGTGGTCTCTCATTGGTACTTAACTACTAATACGGACAATTAAGCAAACCTGGATAGTTTTGAGAAATGGTTTGCGGCACATTAAAACATCGTTCCTAACTGTTGAGGATGGAAATCAAGGTCAAAGTTATTTTCTAACGTTATAACTCTAGAAATCTGCTAGAAAGTGTGTTACTAGTGTGAAACTAAATAACAATACTTGTCCGTCTGGTAACTTAATCTGTTGACTGTGGCAAAGTTTGTAAAGAATGAACTGTTCTACAGTTTATTAAGGGCAAATATGAGTTTCCTTCAGGAGCAGGCATAATGTACACATCGTCTTTTTTCAAGAATTTTATTTTGAACATTTTGTACATGCTATTTCTTTTTTAGCTCTTTTCAGTTTTAAAGCACTTTTCAAGCATTTACAAACAGTAGTCAGTTTTTCTTTCCCCTTAAGTTTTATTCATAATAACCCAGAATACTGATGGAGTGGATGTTAGCAGACTTCAACTTTTACATCTTGATGGTGGGAGAAACACTGGTTGCAGACTGAAGCATATTATGCCAACCATGCTTAAGTCAGTTGGTGTGGTAGAGGGCAAACAGTAGTGTAAGTAGGGGTTGGCAAGGAGGGACCAGCCCTAGGCACAGATTTAGAGGGGGTGTTAGAATGGTGGCCCTCAAGGAGGGCCATGCCTCAATGACAGCTGCAGCTGGTGGGGAGTCCGCACCGCAGCAGCAGCAGCCCTAAGACTCTGCTACATTGGCTGCTGCAGCCAGGGTGCAGTGACCCCATACCATGGTAGTAGCAGTGGGGTTTTTGAGTTTCTGGGATGAAGTAAGGCTCCTCTCTTCCCCTTCCACTTTGCCCAGGGTGCCAAAAGAGCCAGTTAAACCTCTGGCGACAGAAGCTCAACCCTTCTTCCCACTGGAATGGAGAACTGTGCTCAATACTTGTGTATTTCTCCAAGCTCTCTATCCAGAATCCCAACACCAAAACAACAGAGTGTCGAGTTATTTTTGCAACCATCTTTTTTTGGCATGGAACTAAACTCAATCTTCAGTTTTTCCCTTCCCTCAAAGAAAGTCTTATTTTGCTTGCAAGATTCAGACTGATTCTCTCTGGCCTTTTCTTACCTTCCAAGATGCTCCCCATGCTGTTTTTATTGACCATTCTTTACTGTTTCCTCTTTACACAGTGACTGGTCTTTGTAGAAGCCGTAGTCAGGCCTTTCTCCTATATGGACATTTGTAACTTTGCTTTTGTCTCTTCATGGTCAGGAATTGCCTGACGCAGTCTCTGGCCTGCAACTGTAACAGAGGTGATACTGTGAGTTCAGAAACTGCAGCTGCATCAACACCACGCTAAACTGACCACGATGGCCCTTTAAAAACTTTTAAAACCACTTACAAATCAAGAATGCTTTTGTTAAGAAAAGAAAGAAAGAAAATCACTTTTTCAGTCATGTATATATTTCTGTTGCAATCTTCTTGCTGAGCAGAGAGGCCTTGGTGACACGATTTTGTACTGCTTCATAAGTGTAACCTAGAAAACAAGCCCTTGGAGTATTTCAAAGTCACTATAAAGCAGTAACAACTGGAGATTACTAAATTCAGTGGTAATTTGGCACTGATTAAGCAATATCTATTGGACACCAAAAATTAATTGATGTTATTTTTATTGCATTCTATGAGACACAGGAGAAAAATATTAGACAATGGCAGTGCGTATAAAGTACATAGAGTCAAGGTGGTAGATTTTCAATTGCAGGTGTCAGATTTTATTGCTAATGTAGTTAATTAAGAGATTTGGCTGAATCTAAATCAATTAGTGTATCTTCTGTGCTTTAGCTAAATAGTATGAGATTAGGTATAGGCACATAGAAGTTCTGGGACAGGTTCTTTTCCAAGTTATGTTCCAGAACCAGTACATCTGTATGTCTAGACAGTGGACTTCAGTAGTATACTGTGGCTTCTAGGATGATGTCCTATCACATTTCACCATTCCTAGTATGACACTGTGAAGAAAGAAACTTCCAGTACAGCATAATTCATACTGGCCAGATACAGACATTATACATAAACCAGTCTAAGTGATTGGAAATCAATCTAAACACATAACTATAGAGAAATTTGGTGCACATTGACCAATCTAAAAATGGCAGAACCCTGTCTAAGATAGACCTGGTTCAATGTGCATGCAAATGTAATCAGTTTAGGTTAGACTGGTGAACTGAACTTCTCTACAAGATCCCCTGTCGATTCAAGTTAGATCTCTATCCTCTGGCATCCCAGGCTCTTTTGCCACCCTCACACTCCCCACCCACAGGGAGGTGCTTAGTATTCAGCCCACGCTCAGCCGCTCTGGCTGAGCAGGTCCCACCCCTGAGCTCTCCTAGAGCCGGCCCAGCACAGACCCTGTCTCCAGCCCTACCTCTTGCTTCTGGCTATATCTCAACTACAGGCAGGCAATGGGATGGGGGAAAGGAGGTGTCTGTGTCCCCTGAACAAGCCCTGGAACATGCCCCTAAGCCATATCCCCACACCCCATCATAAAGCATCCCACAATATACACCCACATATGACACTGGGTCCAGGAGAAGCCATGTACTCGGACACAGACCCACAGAGCCTGACCCTGGCTCCTGCACACCCAGTGAGGGAATCCCCTGCCCCATAGGGCCCAACCCTGCTCCTGCACACCCAGCCAGGGACCCCTTGTCCCCATGCTTGGGCACAGCCCCACGGAGCCTGAGTCTGGCTCCTGCCCACCACATTTTATAGGCTAGAGACAGGGGCCCTGCCACCTAGGCCCCAGCATGATCGCCCCCCC
>NW_017728913.1:4025033-4027850 GCF_001723895.1 Crocodylus porosus
AGCCAGTGCAGGAGGCTTGCCTCTGGTGGGTGGGGTTGGCAGGGCTACTTAGATTAATTCCACCTCTGGCTTTTGAACATCTGTGCTTAGCCTCAGTGAAAGGCAAAAGGAGAGAGATGTGTAATGGGAATATGACAACCTGGGACAGAAGAGATAACTGGGGCAGGATCTCACATCAGGCCAGGAGAAAGGTGTGAAGATGGCATGTCTGGCATCCACTGTTACCAATGGTCAGGTCTGGACTGCAGCACTGGTAATTCCGTGACTCAGTTCTAATCCTGTGAATCATGACAAAAGCAATTAGAAAGAGAATATATTGGAATCAGAATCAAAGTAATATATATCCTATGAGTGCCAAGGTACTAACCAGGTATAGAATCCCATTGTGTGAGACACTGTATAAACAAACTCTGCCCTTACTGTTTACAGTCTAAATAATTGACAGTGATTATGTGTCCTGATTAATTATTGATCCTAATTATCAATATTTTTATAAAATAGCAATGATTGACAATAACAATGACTACTTACTACTAGCATTAAGTAATTTATTGATTTGGTATGTCTGTACTTATTACCAAAAGTCTTTATTTGGTGAAAAATATGTATTTCAGAAAGTCAGGGTGGAAGAAGAGCTTTTTGGCAATATATCAAAAATAATTGCCAAGTTCTAGTCAGCACTTGCTAGAAGAAATGCAGTATGATTATTGTACCTTTCAGTTTTTGTTCAGCAGTAAATACCTGGAAGCTGTGCTTAAAAATGATTTGTCTATCACCATCATTTGCATTTTCTGGTTCTGTGTTCACTAAGCTAGAAGTGACCCATTATATGCAAGTTCACCAACACATTTTACACTGTCCAAAAAAGGAGACAATCAGGGCTTATAATTATTGCTGACCCCATCAACTCATTTATGTTTGTAAAAGGAAATGTTTTTCACTTGTTCTGGCTCCTCTGTTACTCTAGCTGAAAGCAGGAACAACAGAGACAACACTTCACCTCTAGAGCCATCAGCACCAGAAAGAACATTTGTTCTTTGAAGTGTATAATGTAGAAAGGTCAGGTATTCCTTGCATGGTGAGTTTAATCAGTGTCACATAAAGGAAGTCAACCAGTGCTGAAGCTGCCATCAGACTTATTCTCTCTAATTAAGTGGTGTTCAAGGACTCTAAGTACCACTGATTTGTCTTTTTTTTTTTGGCTTGTTTTCATTTTGTGGATAAAAAGTCATTCTTAGTAAATTGAGGAACTGAAAACATGGATGTGAGTCAGGTGCGCAGCCTCATCATATGCCACTGAAATCAACAGGAACCTTGTCTTGAACTTTCATGGACAGAGCAGGGTCAAGTCCAGTGTGCACATGGTTGTGTCAATGACTTTCAATTCTCACCTTCAATACTTCTACAAAGCCATCCCCAGGCTTGTACTGAATCAGAGGTGCAAGTACAGATACAGCTACATGGATACTGAATAGAGAGTGCTATGCAGGTGTTATATGTCCATTAATGACACAGTACTTTTAGGAGAATAAATTATTTTTCAGTGTTTCACAGTGAGGGGAGTTTGGTGGAATATGTGACTTCACTTGTTGTGAAAACAGAGATAATAGAGTCCTTTAAACTGTACCCCAGGGTTTTTTGTGCACAAAAGTATTCATTTGTGAACTGTATTGATTCTTAGCCAGTACATGGTTTCTCTTATGTTCACTTGA
The DNA here is from genome assembly GCF_001723895.1 of Crocodylus porosus. Taxonomy (NCBI): domain Eukaryota; kingdom Metazoa; phylum Chordata; order Crocodylia; family Crocodylidae; genus Crocodylus; species Crocodylus porosus. The sequence continues at coordinate 4,026,746 of NW_017728913.1, forward strand.
GCCAGAGTCTATAGGCACTTTTACATGTGCTCCAACACTTGCTGATTAGGTTTTCTTACATTTCAACTGGTCCATGAAAAATACTGATCCAAACAAAATCCTTCTCCAGTCTTTTATTTCCCAGCCCTTCTTTCACAATGTTTGTTTCCATGAACTTTTGGTTCTGTGTTTAGCTGTGGTTGTAGTCCTTATCCTCTAGCTGGCTGGGAATGTAACTTAACATGTTTCTTTAATGTCAATATCACTTGAGACCACTTGAAGCAGTATAGTTGGACAGAGCTAGGAAGGAGGAGGGAAAGGAAGGGGTAGGATACGGCATGATTGTGAGTTAGATGGGATGGACCTGAAAAAGGAAAATAGATGGGGAATAGACATACATTGTATACATCTATGATGGGACTTCTAATAAAGTAAGCAAATTAGGGAGACTGAGAATGGGCATGAATGTGTTTACATAGAATTATTTTCCTCTGGTACATGAAGTTTTATTTCATTTAATAACCTACAGCTGAAGAGCTGTCCTTATGCACCTATTAGTCTTTTTACTTCCATCTTCCACATTTTTTCCCTTCTAAACCAATCAAATTACAGGTTCAGGACCTCAGATCATACAGTTTGTATAGCTGCTCGAATTTAATTTGCAAATGATCCCTATCATTTAAGTCCCAGTTTCATCCCCCGCACTGGGACACCCAGAGGTGCCAGGGGAGGCGCACCCAGGCCTAGGGTCAGAGAGGATCTAGTCAGGGAATTTCTGGAGGAACTGGACATGTTCAAATCAGCAGGTCCTGACATCTCCACCCCACAGTGCTGAGGGAATTAGCAGAGGTCATTGCAGGATCCCTGGCACAGCTTTACAAGCACTCATGGTGCTCTGACATGGTGCCAGAGGACTGGAAAAGGGCCAATGTGGTTCCCATTTTCAAAAAAGGGAGGAAGGAGGACCCAGGAAACTATAGGCCTCTTAGTCTTACCTTGGTTCTGGGTAAGCATTTTGAGAGAATTATCCTGGCACATGTTTACGAGGAGCCAGCAGGGGAGATTATGCTTAGGGGCAACCAACATGGGTTCATTAGAGGCAGGTCCTGTCAGACCAACCTGGTGG
>NW_017728913.1:4028660-4029731 GCF_001723895.1 Crocodylus porosus
TAGATATCAGGAGGCGCTACTTCACTGTCAGGGCGGCTAGGATCTGGAACCAACTTCCAAGAGAAGTGGTGCTGGCTCCTACCCTGGGGTCTTTAAAAGGAGGCTGGATAGACACCTAGCCAGGGTCATTTGACCCCACTACTCTTTCCTGCAATGGCAGAGGGTCAGACTTGATGATCTGCTAGGTCCCTTCCAACCCTACCAACTATGAGACTATAAGCAGTACTGAGTAGTTTAAATAGTTGAAGGAAACTGGGAAAAGAAAAAACCCATACCAAAACAAAAACACTCCTCTTCTTCACATGACTAAACTCTACAGTATAGCTGTTGGGATTACTATAAAAAGGTGCTAGTGAGCGCATCTACGTGTGCATTAATGCACTTTTCCCTCCAATGTGAGGTGTTAAATTAATGTGCAGTAGTGCAAGCACATGCTTTTTAGGTGACAATGCACTAAAGACTATTTACCTGTACATTAGTGTAACAGCACTTTTTATGCACTGCTTTAATACACAGTAAAATAGGCTACTGTGCCTTAAAGCACACATGTAGATGCAACCAGTGTTTGCATGTAGAGAATAAACAAGACATAAGGCCCTGTATTTAGGAGTCTGCCATGAGTAGTAGGCCTAAAATATAAACTCCATGGTGATGAGGTACAGTAATCTGCAATGAAGGTGAAGTCATCTGGGAAAAGAAACTATTAGAAGTTGGTGAACCATTTATATGCAGATGATATCCTACTTCTGTTGAAAAATCCAGGTAATTCATTATCTCATATGCTAGCTCTGAGTCATTTGGCCACTTATCAGGCCTCAAGATCAATTGAGATAAATCCTCTTATATGAATGTGTCAAAGAAACCAGATCCAGCTAAATGTTTCCATTCTCAGCTAAGGAACTGTAAGGTAATAGACTATTTAGGCATACAGGTATGCTCTAATCTTCACAATAAGATGCAAATCTTAACTAATATTTAAAAAAGGTATGGAAATGTTGCAAAAAATTGCGGTCCGTTTCTTGGAGGCCACTAAAATCACAGACACACACTCATTAGATGGCACAAAAGGTG
>NW_017728913.1:4030106-4031810 GCF_001723895.1 Crocodylus porosus
TAGGGAGAGGGTGGGGGAGAGTCTGCGATTTAGTATAAGAAGAGCTGTGGCAAGGCTGGCCAAGGAAAAAAGTCCTTGGCAGTGTTTCTTTCTTATCAGGTGCAAGATGCAAGCTGTGCATTTCTAACAATACTCCACTTCTAACAGAAAGATGGAAAACACTTTTCATATCATTAATAGGAAGAATAGAAATAATCAGAACGAATGTGTGTTTCAGAATTAACAATATACTCAGTGTGTTGTCCTTGAAAGTACCTGTTTTTAAGTGTATAAATAAAATGATATTCACCTTCACATGGCACTCTAAAAAGACCAAGAATGGCTCCCAAAGCCCTCAAAAGGGCATGGTGCCATGGTGGAGTAGGTGTCCCAGACTTCTATTTATATTATCTGGCTTTTCATATGAGGGTGCTTAAATATTGGGTGTACGAAACTATTTCAGGGGCAAGCCTATATGAGCATGGAAAAAGGTTAGTTTTCAAGTTTGGATCATTATATTCATTTCCATTTGTTAAGAGTTTACCCAGACCTCTGAAATTAAAAATTGTATTTAACTCTTCATGGAGTGCATTGAAGAAAATTAAAGCCTTAACATCTTCTGATTTAACAAGATCTCTCTTTATTCCTTTGTAGGGACACCCTCAATTGAAGTTTAAAGATAATAATGGAATCTCACATATCTGGGAGAAAGGGATATAGCTACAATAAAATTCAGCATTAAGGATGGTAGCCTTCCACCTTTTGCTTGTATATGCAATAAGCTTCAGTTATGTAATAAGCAGGAGATATTCTACAAAATACATTGTGTTTGGCTGAATAAGATATATGGGAATATATGGAATAATTTATCAGATATAAATTTGGAAAGATGTGTGTTGTATTCTAAAGATAAATCTCACTTTGTTGGTAATATATATAAGTGGTTTAATGAATTAGCAGATGTTATCATTATGGGAAAAGGATTTGCAGATACTGTTAATTGTTGAGAAATGGGATTGCATCTGGAAATCACTTTATAAAACATATAATTCATTGCTTAAAGAGTTTTTCAGAACAAGATATTAAATAGGTTTTACTGGACCCTCAGAAGGTTTATTTAAAAGTGGGGTGGCCCTGTATGACTATTGCTGGAAATGTGGAAACCAGGTTGGGTCTGTTAGTCATATTTTATTCCTTCATTCTAAAATTACTAGTTTTTGGCTTATCATATGTGTAGCACTTTCTAAGATTCTTATAATTAACATGATGCCATCACCAGATTTGTGCATATTGGGGATTATGGATTCATTACCGTTGTTTGAGCCCATGAAAAAATGGCTAGGTATAATTTTTTGGTGGTTAAACAGGTAATTTTAAGGAAATCGAAAACTCCCAGTGTACCTTCATTCTCCAAATGGTTAAAAGAACTTACGCATGTTGTGTTAATGAAAAAGATTACACATGCAAACAGACATAACTGAGCTGAATATGAAGAAATATAGTGCAATATGAGTCTTCTGTTAAGCTTATAAATTGATTTGTTTGTGGTTTGGTATCTGTGGCAGGGCACTGTTGGTGCCTGCCACTTTAAGGGCTGGGTTACACATTCAGCAGGTGCTGGATGGCGGCAGCCATTTTGAGAACCTAGTAGATAAAGGCTGCAGTCTGCTACTGCCAGCAGGACAGAAACTAAACCTAGCTAAGCTGAATCAGAAACAACTAGGA
>NW_017728913.1:4031821-4075678 GCF_001723895.1 Crocodylus porosus
ATAAGGATCAAGAGTTTATGAGGAAAGGCTTGGGTTTTATTTTTAACATAATATTTTTTCCTAGAATTTTCTTTTAATATTAATGAATCTCCAAATCTTTAAGTAGGACACAAAGAACATTTGCTGAATAACAATTACTTCTTTGTTACTTCACATAAAAAAACCAATCTAGGAGCATCTATTACACATAGTAGTATTTGCTACAATTTGTACTTAGAGAGCTTCTCTACATGTTGCGGTTACTGTGCCGTTAGTTACTGCATGATAAGGGGTTTTTAGGCCAGCTTCTACATGTGTAGCAGTTAAAGCACAGTAAGCTGTGTGTGGACTGACTTGGGACTAAAGTTAGTAGTCCCAAGTCAGTCCACACACAGTGTTACTGAGCAGTAATGTGTTACTGCACAATAACTAACTGGGCATAAATTTGATAGCTGCGTGATGCAGGTATCAAATTTACGCCCAAGTTGTCTTCATCACCATACTTACTGTGCAGTAAGGGAATGCAAATGTAAACACATACCCTTACTGTGCAGTAATTTTTGGTTACTAAATTAGTGTGCAGTAAATGTTCACATGTAGACAACCCCACAGAGTATATTATGGTGAAGGCTGTTTAAGTGTGGAACTGTTTTTTCATGTTAGGATGAAAAGTTTCTATTGTGATATAACTGTAGTTAGTTCAAAGTCAAATGGCATAGGCCTTATTGTATATCCAAAATAATCTTTTTTTTTCATTTTATTGCAAATATTGTAACTTCAATTGAGTTAAACTAACAAAAAAAAACCCTCTACTGAATTATTCTTTCCAATCTTCTTATTTGTAATATGTTTGTAACATATTTATAGAATTGTGTGCCTTCCAAACAGATGTTAACAACTGTGTAGAGATGAACAAGTTAAGTGTGGTGCCACTGTGGACTGATGTAACTGTTTCCAAATTATTTTTTCTTTGCCTTTCAGAAAAGAAGACACCTGAACACTTTGGATTAATTAAAATCCTTTCCCCTGAGCACTCATTAGTTTGATCCACTAAAGGGATACTTCATATTACCCTCCAAGGTAGCCCAGGGTTGGATCAGACTCCTTTCAAAGGAAACTGGTTCAGATTTTTAGTTGTATAACCAACCATACACATGCAAAAATCCCATAAAAGTGAAAACATAAAATAATGTGAAAAATCACAGAACCAACTACTGCCTTCAATGCCTTTGAAAAGCTTTAAAGAAGAACAACAAAAAACAGCTGTGGTGATTCCCAGCCTGTAAGCCAGTTTCAGCCTGAGGAGCCATGTTATCCGACCTAAAGGGATCCCCAAAGATCTAAAAATTTGGCAGTGGGGGAGTGGGGGCAGCATTATGTACCACTCACCAGTTGCCAAATGCCCTAAATTGGATGCATGGAGGCTAAGCAGCACAGGCCTAATCCATGCACACAATGCCAGGGTAGCGAAGGCCCAATCCAAGTACTACAAAGTGAGATCTGCATGTACAAGTGTGATCAAAACATTATGAGATGGGAACTGGGAAGCATGAGGCAGGATCCGGGAGGCACTGGGCTGGATCCAGGCAGTGTCAAGCCAGATTTAGGTGTGCAGGGCCCAATCTGGGCAGCACAAGGCTGAGTCTGGGTGCACAGGGTTTGATCCAGGTGGTGCAAGGCCAGGTCCAGATGGCCAGGTCTGGGTGCCTAACCCAATCAGGATACGTGAAGCCTAACCCCATGTGCTGACCCTGCACAAGATCCGGCATGCAGACTGGCCCTCCACCACTTTCCTGGCCCATGGGGCAGAAAGGAAAGGGGCACCACTGTACTAAAGGAAACAGCTGCTTTGTATATTAACAAGATTTTCAATTTTTTTCAACTTTAACTCTTTTTTCATTGTATGTATGACAGTCAAATCTCTTTCTTGCAGAAAACAATGAGAGACTTGAACTTTATATTATTTTTGTCTTTATCCTGTTTAGCTGTGGGAAGCCAAGTCTCAGTACTGTGACTGACACAACCAGTGAACATTAGCTACTGAATCTCCAAGCCAGTCATCTGGTAATGATAGTGAGCGAGAAAAGGATTTCAGAATTGCTACTCCTTTCCTTCACTGGTTTCATTTTTCCTGTCCAGGATTGCTTTCACACTTCTCCATCTGTTCCCCAGCCTTCCATATCTTACAGGTCCCAAAACAAAACATAAAAAAGAATTTTCTCCCACACCCTCTACCCTGTGACACAACACTACAATTCAAGATGCAAGATTGCTTTACAGTTAGTTGTTAGTGCTTACATTGGATAACCTCACAGTGTTGTTACATCAGTTTTTTGCATGAACACTGCATGCCCCCGGAGGCTGGGGGGAACAGTGAGCTCCTGCAGGTGGCAGCAGTGCTGTCAGCAGTGGGAGCATGGCAGTGGCAAGTGGGCAGCTCCCACAAGCAGCAGTGGCGCTGTTGGCAGTGGGGGGCGTGGCTGGCGAGCACTGACCAGTGGTCAGGAGCCACCTGCGGATGATGCCGGCAGCAACGGCCAGTAGAAATCATGGACCGCCCACAGATACCACTGGTGGTATCAAAGTTGAGGGTAGGGGTGGTGTGCGGCGACTGCCCACAGGCACCACCAGCAGTGTTGGCAGTGCCTTTTCACAGGGGGTGCACCGCCACGTTCAAGGGGTGCACGTGCACTTGTGTGCACCCTCTCCGCGTCGCCAGTGGTTTCTTGGCTACAGTTCTATTTAGATATGCATTAAAGCCAAGGATTAAATAAGTGTTCCATATATATATAACATTTGTGTACCCTTCCAAAATATACAGCATGCATTCTTGGAGTACAGAATGAATATTCTAAGAATTTTTAGTTGAGTATGGTAATATTTGAGTACCACTTTCAAATAATCTCTTACATTGTCTTTTGATTTGTTTTCTGAAGATGATACCCATCTCTTTCAGTTAATTATGCTTTATTTTTTAATTTTTTCTTTTAGGGATGAATGTTTTCATTTCTGTTAGAATAAGACAAAGTAATGTACTATGTCTGTCATCAACTAGACTTTAGAGCATGCACATTTTCACTTAAAAATAAAATCATAGTCCTCATGGCTGTGAAAAAGTCCCTTGCACTGAGCAAGGATTAGTGAAGTGTTCTCAAGTGTGCAACTTGCCTGAGATGTTTGCTGAGTCCGCTTATGTGAATTGTTATTATTTATGTTTTTAAATTAACAAAGTCACAATGGATGAGACACTGACCCTATTGAAAACAATGGCAAAACTCTCATTGACTTTAGTGAGACTAGGATTTCACCGCAAGCCCCTACTTTACTCCTTTGAATGGGTGAAAAGCAAATGCCCTCTTGATATTAAGTTTGGCTGACACAGCCCCCTACTCCCAGCGCCTTCTGTCTCTCACCCAGTGCAGTCCTGGCCCTGCCCAACCTGCACAGATCCTGGGGCACACACTCCTGCCCCATGCCCTCCAGGACTGGTGGCAGAAGCAGTGGTGAGAGGCGCTGGACAAGCCACCACACAAGCAGCTCCTGGACTGGTGTTGCACAGCAGTGTGAGCTGCCCCACCCACTCCCTCGGCAGCACTTGGCCCAGCCCAGGTCCCAGCCTCAGCTCCAATCCTTCCCTGGCTGTGGGGATGCTGATCTGTGCCTCCTCATGTCTCTTCCCTCCCCCTTCCACCCACCACAACAGACTTACCAGCTGGAGGCAGCTGTGTCCAGTGTTGAGAACTGCTACCGTTTAGTCTAAAAACAAATCTCTGAAGCAGTGCTGAATCTTTTCCAAATCAATTTGGAGGCTTCTAATTCGATTTGAACCTTTTAATACAGGGGTGGGCAATTATTTCAGGTGGAGGGCCACTTACCCAGTTTTGGCAAGGTGTCAAGGGCCACATGGGTTGCCCCACCCCTTGACAGGTGCCACGCCCCCTTGTTATCATCTTGGTACCAATGTCCCAAGGCCAGCACCAGTGGGGCTCAGAGCAGGGCACAGCCTGGCAGGGGTCTGTGCAGCTAGGCAGGGCTGCACCACCAGGGAAGGGGAAGTTGGCCTGGCTCCATAGAGCCCTGCTGGCCAGGGGGACTGCCCGTGCCTGCTCCAGACAGCTCTGCCCAGGCTGTGAGTAGCTGCAGCAGGGAGTGCCAGCCACGTGGTGGGCAAGGGGCTGCTTTTCCCTGGGCTCCTTCCCTAACCTTCCTCCCCACTCCTTACCTGAGTTTCTGGGGCAGCCATGTAGTCCCAGGTCAGAAGCCCCTGCTGGGGCTTCCGGCTGGGGGGGAGGGCCAGGCAGGCCCTGCTGTTGTGTCATTTTTGACAGGAACCAAGGACAGATCAATATTAATTTTCTAAATTTTTTAGGGGGCCCACAGGCCAGATAGAATGGCCTTGTGGGCTGGGACCATATTTTGCCCACCCCTGTTTTAATAGGTCTCCTGATTCGATTCAGATTTGGAGATTTGGCCACCAAATCAGGCTGAATCGCCTCCAGATCAAACTGGCTACTGAAGCTTTGCACAGCCCTGATAGATATACTGATATTTTGACACTTATTTTACCTATTATTTTTATTAAACACACACACACAGAGGGTTTTTTTAATTTATAAAAATGGAGTTTTCTTGCATCTCAAGAGTCATACTTTATTCCAGTTTCAGATAACAAAGACTGAAAGTTTTTTGTGCGTCTCATCCAAGCATGTTGTGTGAAGAGAAACTTCTAACAAACATTGAAAATAGTTGCCAAGAGCTTTAAAAAGTCAGTCAGTCTCTTAAACCGTAATAACTAAATTGGATTCATTTCTTCTAGGCAGAGACATGACAATATTCACAACACAATTACTAGATTTCATTTTTGTAATCAATCAGATCACCCCAATGGCCATCACAGACCTTGTTGCAGAAAAAGCAAAAATGGATGCAATTCATATGCTTGGTTTTAATTAAAATGGGCTGAGAGTAAATTTGTAAATTGGATTGAAACACACATAGGCCAGGTACAGACATCATACTTTTACCAGTATAAGTGATCAGAAACATGTATATCCATAACAGAACAGAAGTTTGGCAACACAGACTGGTTTAAAAATGGCAGAGGCTGGCTTAATATTTGCCCCCTCACCCCAACAAAGGGTAAATGTGTGTTCTGTTTACTACTGATCTAAATTATGCTGCTTACAGAAAACCATGTAATTTAGATCAATTCCTCCTCGAGCTTTTTGAATGTCCATACCTAGCCTTGATAAGTTTTCATTATAATTCTCCTTCCTCACTTGCAGTTGATTTGTTGTTGTATACTAGTGATATTAATTGATACCTGCTTTTCCTGCATGTTATTAGTGGGTTTGCTGTTAATCATAAAAATAGAAATCATATTCTTCATTAGAAAGGTCTACAAAGCACCATGCCCTGAGAAATATTTTGCTGATGTTTTAGGCTCTAAAATGCTGTGCCCCAGTAGTTCTAACCTTCTGCTTTCATCCATGATATTTGTGGGTGTGTCTGCATGTGTGCTGGATTGTTGTTGCTGGGCAGTCTTTGCTTCAGTATTTGCTTAGTACTAAATGACTGCGCAGTAACCGGTCTTACTGCACAGCCCCATCACTGCACGGTTATTTAAAGTTGCTACTGCACAGTAGTGTTGCTATTGTGGTTTGTACCTGGTGATGCTGCATCGCAGTAGGTCATTGCTATGACAATGTATGGCATGTAGATGCGCCCTGTAAGTACTTCTTTTGCCAGTATCACAGAACATATTTTTTACCTTTATGTAGACATAATCAGACACAACAGGCTGTAAATTAAAGGTTGGTCTGTAAAATAAAATTGCACCAAAACAGCAAACCCAGTGCAAGAGACTCTGAATAAACTCTCATTTCATAGAAAGTAACACCAAGGCACACTACTAGATCATTTAACCTGACCTCCTGCGTATTACAGGCTATTCAACTATTACCCATATACCCTAGGTATGGCAGAATTCAATTTTTATTTTTTAATAATTTTGACGGCTAAAATCAATGTTTATTTTTAAGCATCAATTTTGATGTTTATTGATTTAAATTAAATTGACAACATAAAGATCTTCTGCCCCCAGAATGGCAAAGAAAAAGGCCAAGAAAACAACAAAACTTGTATTGTTTCTAATTGGAGTCCCATGAGTAGGTTGCTTCACCTCTTTTTACAATCTTCCCCTGGTTGTCTCCAGCTGTGTTGTCCCGCTCAGGCCTGCCTTGCTCCACAGCTGCTGCGTCTGATCCAGCTCATATACTCTTACCTCCCTCCCCTCACTCTGGACTTTGGGTGGGGGTTTAAGTAGCCTGTTATCTCCCTCCAACCTACTTCAATATCTTTTTCACTATTTTGACGATCTTTGCCTAGTTTCTTGTGTTTTTAAAAATTTATATATATATATATATATATATATATATATTAGCAAATTAGTGAGGAACTAATGCAAGGAACTGATTATTGCTAGATAGATAGTCATCTTGTCAGATCCAGTATGAAAATTTGGCTGGCTCCAAAACACCAAAACCAGCCACAAATAATGCAAAAAGTTTTCAACATGCAATCTCTTCAAGAGCTGAAGGGCTGTAAGGATTTCCAATGGTGAGTTCTGCTGGGTAATCCTCCCCCAGGGAAGGGTCCCAAGTGTCACAGTGAGACCGAACGAACAGGCTGGGTCTAGCGGCGGTGGAGTTCTGAGTGACACGGAAGCTGAGAGTTCTTTTAACAGAATGGATTTATTGACTTACGCTTGAAAGAGCGCAGGTACGGAGTCTTCAGTTACAGTATTAACTCACAACAGAGGGACCTGTTGTCCCACGGGGTTCACCGACGGGACAAGCCTGTCGGATAAGTCCCAGGGATGGTCAACAGTTTATAAAAGAGGAACAACTGACAACACAGAACCGTAACTCGCTGGTGTCCGCTGACAGCTGAATGGTCGGGTGGTCGAGATGGTTGCCGAGGTCCAGAACCAGGTAAGTAGTTGAAACCGTAGTCAGAGTCCAAGGGGTGATCTGAGGTCGTGGTTAGAGATCGACGCCAGGTAGGTCGTAAGCCGGTAGATCAATATAATATACTAAGCTTTGTATATGGAACATGAGACGAAGGAGGAGACCGAAAAGCCTAAGGGCCTAGCTGGAAGACAGTCCTGGAAAAGACCAAGCTCTCTCTCCAGTCCCACGGGTCTCTCCCTGAGGAAGGGGTGGTCAGACCTTTTATAGCAACTCTCATAGCTGATTAAATTGCTAGGAAGACCGAACTTTCCAGAGAGATTACCTCATTTCTCTCATATGCTGGGCATGCGTAGCAACAAGCTCTCTGTTACAACTGAGCCTGCGCTTCTCTAAAAGTAGGTCACACTTGACTGACAGGCCTTCAGGTCATGAAAAGGGCACCTGCCAGGCCTGTCTCCATGGCGCATGCTTTTATCAGCCTGCAGAATTCTCCACTCCTGTGTTGGCAGCACACATGTTTTTTCTAAGACAAGTTCCCCAAAAGCTCTCTGCCCTGCCCACAACTGAAGGCAACATTGAGGAACTCTTGAAGGGTTTTAAAACTTCTGTCCACGTGGCTGTGCTGAATTTATTGGCTATATGACCCACTGATAGCAAGACTGGTTCGTAGACAGCAATACCAAGATCCAAACCCTCCTTGACTGGAAGAGAAGGACTCATTCTGCCTAGCAACATGACACCTCATCTCAGAAGAATAAGGAGCTATATCAGCTTCTCAAAGCTGAGGTTTCAAGGAGGATCTGAGAAATCAAAAAACAGTTGTGGAAAAAAGAGGTTCAGTTCTGCACTAATAAATATGAGATGGATAGGTTCTTTCAGGCAACAAAAGCCATCTACAGTCCAACCTCCCATGGTCCTACTTTCCTGCAATTTGAGGAGCGTTGAACCATCCTGCAAGACAATGAATCTATCCAAGCTAGATGAAAAGAACACTTTGAGGTATTTTTGAACTGTGAGTCAATTATGACAGAGCCTGTTCCCTAGGATCCCCAAAAGGGATCTGTTGCCAAACATCCTATCCTAGAAACAGTTTGGCAAGGTTACTGGCCTGGATGGCATGCCTGCTGAAATCTTCAAGGCTGGCAGAGAGGAACTGGTACAGAGACTCCACAAATTTACTCTTCAGCTTTGGAATGACAAAGAGATCCCTGGGGACCTGAAGAATGCTAACATAAACATATCTCCTTGAAGCTACTCCTGATGTGCAGAAATTATTGAGGTATCACCCTCCCTTCCACAGAAGGAAAAACCTGCCCCAACATCTTCCTAAACCAACCTCTTGCCAAGAAATTCCTGCCAGAATCTCAGCGCAGTTTCAGACCATCCCACAGGGCAATTGACATGATCTTTGTTGTCCACCAGGTCCAAGAAAAGTGTCAAGAACACCATCAGGGACTGTATATGGCTTTCACTAACCTCACTAAGGCCTTTGACTCAGCTGTGAAGCATTGTAGAAAGTACTGGCCAGATCTGGATGCCACAGAAAGTACATCAAGGTCCTGAAGGTTTTCTATTACCATATGATTAAGACAGGGTTTTTTTTGTAGTGGATCAGAGACAAATCCATGCGTCTCCAAACTGGGGTCAAGCAAAGATGCATTATTGCCAAAATTGTGTTCTTCATTTTTTTGACTGGCATCCTCCTGGTTCTCATTAAGGATTGCCTCCCTTCCAGAATTGACACTGAGTACTAAACAAATGGAGTGCTCTTCAATCAGGAACATTTTTGCTTGAAGACCAAAGCATTCAAAACAACCATATTTGACCTTCAGTACTCTGATGACTTCATCATTCTTGCACATACTGCAGGAAACTCCTCCCTCCCAACCATACTGGATCTCTTTGAAGAAGCCTACCAAACTTTTGGGTCTCTTTCCCTCTCAATACTAAGAAGACTAAAGTGCTCCATCAGCCTGCTCCATTCCATGAATGTAACTTTCCTTACCTTGGTAGCCACTTCTCTCAGAAAGTGAACATCAGTGAAGAGATCCAGCACAGGATCCAGTGTGCAAGTGCTTCCTTCAGGAAATTGCTTCAGTGTGTTTTTATTGATTGCAATCTCTGGAAAGACACACAGATCCAGGTCTATGATGCAGTTGTCATCCCTGCTCTCCTCTATGGGTGACCTACTATAGTCATCTCAAGAGCCTGGAGAATAATCACCAACTATGCCTCCATGTAGTGATCTTCCCACATCAAATGGGAAGATCACTGCACGAACAGCAGCATCCTTGCTGAAGCCAATGTTACCAACAATAAACCTGAAATTCCAACTTCACTGGTCCAGTGTGCGCAGATGCCCAACTCTCAACTCCCAAAACAAGTTCTGTATTTTCAGCTTAGCTGTAGCATGAGACCTCATGATAAGTGAAGAAATGCTACAAAGACACAATGAAGTATACTTCAAGAAAATAGATATAACAATCCAGATGTGGGAGGAGCTGGCTGCTAACCGACTCCAAGGGCATTGCAACCTCAATTAAGTGGCAGTCCACATTAAGGTAAAGTACCTTGTCCTCAGAGAAGAGAGATCAGAGAAAGGAAAAGGAGAGAAATCCTGGCCTACAGCCTACTCTCCTCTGTGGAAAGGCTGCAACTTCTGTGAATAGATCTACAGTTCAGTGATTGGACTCATAAATCACCTCAAGACCCATCAGTGAGTTATAGTAGAGATCATCCTCAAATTCAGGGATTGTTCTTGATATAATTTAGACAATTAGGGCAAATTCCAATAATGTTATCTTTGTTTTTGTTTTTATGTTAAATTGAATAATAAAGTGCTAGCCCCACAGCACATTAGTAAAGCTTTTATTTCTCTTTAATTAGAGGAAATTGTTTGTCACATTTATATGTGATGGTGTACCACATCATCTGTACTCTTTTCAAAATCCTAAATCTGTCCATGCTCATGCCTGTGTGACAGGGAATTTATTAGGTGAAAGATACCCGGATAATCCAACAAGCAAATCCTACTGCATACAGTAAATGAAGGCAACCCTTCCTTCCCCCAATCTGACCTAGGAAAAATAAATCCTTCATTCCTTGACACCAAATCTGGCTATCAGTAAACCCTGAGCACATGAGCAAGATACACCAAAAGACTAGAGGACTCTCTGTACCACCTCAGATGACAGGGTCATCCCCGTCAGTATCCCATCTTCAACTATACCCTCTCTCTGAGGGTGAGAGTAAGGAGAAAACAGGAAGCCAAATTATGCATCAGAAGAAAAATTCACTGCAGGTGACTGTCTGAAGCCCTGAATCATAAGATTCTATTATTTTTATTATCTTAATGTTGAGCTGCAAGTATTATGAGTATGTCCAGAGATCATAGGAAAGTAGGGCTAAAAGGGACCTCCTGACATTACCTAATCCAGCCATCTGCTCAAGGCAGGATTGCCCCTCACTAAACTATCCCAGTGAAGTATTTGTCCAACCTGCTCTTAAAAATTTCCAAGTATGGAGATTCCATGACTTCTCTAGGTAGTCTGTTCCAAAGTTTGACTACCTTCGTTGTCAGAAACTTTCTCCTAATCCCTAATTTAAATTTCTTCTGCTGTGGCTGGAGGCAATTGATCCTAGTCCTATCTCCTGTGGCCACAGAGGCCTGTATTTGGCCTTCAGGTATCTGAAGACTGTTATCCCTCAGTCTTCTTTTCTCCAGACTAAAGAACCATAGCTGTTTCAGCCTTTCCTCATAACACTTGCTTCCCAGGCTCTAATCATTTTTGTTGCCCTATGCTCAACTCTTTCCAATCTGTCCACATCTTTCTTGCAGCATGGGGCCCAAAACTGAACAAATAGAAAAAGAATTACTTACCTTGATTTGCAAGTGACACTCCTGTTGATACAACCCAGGATGCTGTTGTCATTTTTTGCAACAAGAGCACTGTTGGATCATATGCAGTTTATGGTCCATTGTAATCCCCAGGTCCCTCTCTACAGTGCTGCAGCCTAGCTCCTCATTCCCCACCCTGTAGGTGTATATGAAATTATTTCATCCCATGGACAGGACTTCTGGATCTTAACCCTGCCCTCCAGAGTGTCTGCAATTGCACCCAACTAAGTGACATCTGCAAATTTTCTGAGTGTGCACTCAGTCTTATCATCCAAATAATTAATGAAGATGTATAGTACCAGACTCAGGACAGACCCAATGGGGAATCCCACCTGATATCCCCTCCCAGCTAGACATTGAGCCATTGATGACTACTTGTTGAGCATGAGAATTCACGGAGTAATGCTACAGTACTTTTGTCTTGTCTCTATTTCCTTTGCTTGTTAATGAAGGAAAGGAATGAACAGGGAGACATAGGACCTACAGATTCCAAGACCAGAACGGACTACTACAACCATTTACCCCATATTGCCCTCTGCATACATAGACTAAAGGATTTCACCTAAAAACTGGAGAAAAACATATCTTTTAGAAAAAACCCATCTTGCCTTAAAGACTGCAAGCAATTGTGAAATGAATACTTCCCCTGGTAAGCTGTTGCAATATTTAACAACTCCTATGGCCAGTTAGTTTCATCTTATTTCACAGTTACATTTCTTACACTTCAGCTTTCAGCCATTAGATCCTAAATCCATCCTCCCTCCCTCAACTAGCCTCATATATAAGAATCTATACAAAGTTATTAAGTCACCTCCCAGCCTTGTCTCCAGTGAGGTAATACATTAAATACCAAGCTTCACATCAAAAGCTCGTTTTCCAACATCAGCACTGTTTTTGTGGCTCTCCTTTGAACTCTGTCTAGTATTTTAACATCCTTCTTGAAGAGCAGACAACAGAATGGGGCAAAGCTTTTCCTACTGAGGCAAGATCACCACCCTGCTTTTAAACAATAGTCCCCTTTCTTATATATTTATGGACCACATTAGCTCTTTCCACCAAAAAACAGCAATGAGGGCTGATCATGAGTTAGTTAATCACAATGATGCCTAGATCATTTTATGAGTCATTGATTTCCAAAATATTGTATTCTGTCCTGTAAGTGTATATTGCATTCCTGGTTTCCAGTAATTAGACATATTAGCTTGCACCTGGCTTTTACCACATACTGTTGGATTGTGACCATTTGGGCAACTAATCCAGACCACTCTATAA
This sequence comes from Crocodylus porosus, assembly GCF_001723895.1. Lineage (NCBI taxonomy): Eukaryota > Metazoa > Chordata > Crocodylia > Crocodylidae > Crocodylus > Crocodylus porosus. The sequence continues at coordinate 4,043,942 of NW_017728913.1, forward strand.
CAGTGATCTATAGGGGTTTTTTTTACTATACTCCATTCTTTCAGAATAAAGTGACTTATTTTAGTTTATCTTAATAAAATACAAGCAGATTTTACTCAACTCAAATAAGTCACCCTTGATATCAAAGTAGGTGTGTTCATGTAACCCTTTGTACAGTTTAAATATATCAGTTTAAAAGCTGACTAAAGTTACACTAGTCCAACTAGCTTGGCAGCCAATTCCTCAGAGTTACAGTTGCTCTGTTCATGTCTATTCATGTCTATTCTCCCAAAATAATGTAGGCAACAAAGAACTGAAAGATAAGCCAACTCACTTACTTTCAGTTGTACAATGTTATCACTTTCAATGCACTCTGGAAAATGTTTGTGTATTTATGTAAATTGTACATTTTTTAAATGGATTTGTCTTGCTGAAATCTGTCTTAAGTACTGCTATAACCCCGTTGTGGTAGTTTCTGAGTGCTTAAAAATCTTTAATGGATTTATCCTTATGGTAGACTTTTGAGGTATAGAAGTATTAGTGTCCCCCTTTTATTGATTGGAATTCAGGCACGGAGAGGCTACTAACTTGCCTGAGATCACACAACAGGTCTGAGGTGGAGTAAGGAATTGAAGCCAAGTCTCCTCAGTCCAAGGCTAGCCCACTAACCACTTGAAGGAGCTGCCATGACAGTGCGCAGGTACAGCAACAAGGGAAACACTAGTGAAACTTGGTGAAGACCAGTTAGAGTAACTCTCAGCTTCCGCAGGAGGAGTGCTTTCATTCTGTGGTATAAGGAGTTATGTTAAGGAATTGTCTCCTCCCCTGCAGACATGAGGAAAACTTTCTCTGGTCCAGGATATAGATTGTGAGTAGAGGTCATTCCCTGTAGCTCAACTAGTGGAGCACTGAATTGCTTAATTGTCTGACTGTAAAACAGTTATTTTATTAAAATAATGCTTTTCTCATTAGATTTTCCAGAATTACTTATCTTGCAAAAATAAGTTGCTCATCCCAGTCTTTTTCAGATATAATTGACAGAAAATCAATTTTATGGCCGTGTCCCCCTGCTCCGTGCAGGTGGCGATGATGGAGCAGGGGGAAGCAGGAAAGCAGCCCTGCTGTCTCCAGCCCCCTGCTCCTTCCCCTGCTTGTCTCCAGCCTCTGGAGGCAGGGGGCTGGAGACTAGCAGGAGGCTGGAGACAAGCCCCTAGAGATAAGTTGGAGACTTCCCCTGCTCTCTCCAGCTTCCTGCTCATTCTCTGCTACTGCTGGTGAGTGTGTGGGGGCAGGGACTGGGAGAGCAAGAGGGGAGCTGGGGGAATAAACAGGGGACAGAGGGAATAAATGTGGAGCAGGGGAATAAATGGGAAGCAGAGGGAATGAACAGGGGGAATGAATGGGGAGCAGGGGAACAAATGGGGAGCTGGGGAACAAATGGGGGTAGAGGGAATGAGCCTCCTGTTCATTCTCCTATTCTCTCCAGCCTCCTGCTTGTCCTTCTGCTCATCTCCAGCCTCTGGAGGCTGGAGAAGAGCAGGGTAATGAGCAGAGCAAAAAAGGTACTGCCAACACTGTTGGTGGTGCCTGTAGGCGGTTGCTGCTTGGCACCGCCCCTCCCTGCTGCTAGTGGTGTCTGCAGGCAGTCAGCAATCGCCATTGACCACTCTGTCTCTGCCGGTGGTGTCTGTGGGTGCTTGCCACTCACCACCCCTCCACCCACTGCCGACAGTGCCAGCAGCATCTGTTGGAGCTCCCCACTTATCACAGCCACCACACTCTCACTGCTGCCAGTGCCGCCATGCCCCACCAACCACCAGGAGCATGCGGTGTTCATGAAGGGGACCTACCCCTCCTAAGCAGCCCCCACACCCACAGTCCCCCCATAACAATCCACACAGTGACTCATCCCCCCACTTCCCTCCTCACCCATCCACATCCCCACTTCCTGCCCCCTCCTGCAAACCCCACATCCCCCCACACACACACACCCTCTGATAAGGCAACCCAAAGCAAACATTAAAACATACAGGCATTTAGGATTTATTTTATTATGATGCTAGGGACACTGACAGACTTCCAAATTTCTTTAACATTGTAATATAACAATAAAACATTGCCCATCTGATCAATCACCCTTTCTCTCTCTCTGTTTTCTAATGGAAGAATGTGGATTTTGGGGTATTTTAAAAAGTGAATTTGGGATGCTGCCTCAGCAGTCTAGCTGACACAAGGGGCTAATGCCCACAGATACCAATTGCCTGTGCCCCAGAAGTTCCTGATGTCAAGTAACCCTGTGCTGCTGGCCAGGGAAAGTTTTTGTACTGCTGGAGTCAGGACAGGGCAGCATTTTATACTGCTGGGGGCAGTACACGTGCTGGCCCCAGGCTCTAGCTCCCCCTGGCAGCAGATCTGGGGGGAGCCAGGCAGGGTTATTTTGCCCCAAATGGCACAATTTGCTCCACAATAAAGTGCATGTCCGAGCATGTGCACTGAGGCAAAAAGCCCTGGCTCAAATTTGCACTGCTTCTATTTGAGCTGCTGCAAGTGCACATGCTTGCATGTGTGGATGCACCCATAGATGCACCCACATTATTTATAAACCAAAACTTTTCAATAAACTTATATAGATTGAGATATTAAAGAAATCTGCAACAAAAGTAACACATTTCTTTTCTAACTTCCTTGTGGCAAGAAATGTATCTGCCAAGTCATTGGACACTGGAGTCAGAAGCGGACCGGCCAAGTTCTCCGATGACACCAAACTTTGGGTAAAGCATCCACACCTGAGGACAGGAAGGAGATCCAGGCTGACCTTGACAGGCTCAGGAAATGGGTGGATGAGAACCTGATGGTGTTTAACACTGAAAAATGCAAGGTTCTCCACCTTGGGAGGAAAAACCTGCAGCATCCTTATAGGCTCAGCAGTGCTACACTGGCTAGCACTACGGAAGAAAGAGACTTGGGGGTCATCATTGACCACAAGATGAACATGAGCCTCCAATGCGATGCTGCGGCTAGTAAAGCGACCAAAACGCTGGCTTGCATCCATAGATGCTTCTCAGGCAAATCCCAGGACGTCATTCTCCCCTTATACTCGGCCTTGGTGAGGCCGCAGCTGGAGTACTGCATCCAGTTTTGGGCTCCACAATTCAAAAAGGATGTGGAGAAGCTTGAGAAAGTCCAGAGGAGAGCCACGTGTATGATCAGAGGTCAGGAAAACAGACCTTACGACAATAAGCTGAGAGCTATGGAACTCTTCAGCCTGGAAAAGTGCAGGCTCAGGTGCGATCTGGTGGCCACCTACAAGTTTATAACAGGCGTTCACTAGGATCTGGGGGAACGATTGTTCACCAGAGCACCCCAAGGGATGACGAGGTCGAACGGTTATAAACTACTGCAAGACCATTTCAGACTGGACATAAGGAAGAACTTTTTCACTGTCATAGCCCCCAAGATCTGGAATAGCCTGCCATCAGAGGTGGTTCAAGCACCTACTCCGAATGCCTTCAAGAGAAAATTGGATGTTTATCTTGCTGGGATCCTATAACCCCAGCTAACTTCCTGCCCCTGGGGCAGGGGGCTGGACTCGATGATCTCCCGAGGTCCCTTCCAGCCCTAATGTTTATGAAATCTATGAAGTCAACAGTCAGAGTAGCTGCCCTGATTTGCAGCTCTGGATAACATAAACAGAAATGCTACTAGAGATGTTCATCTGAAGTGATAGGACTCCCTTCCCTTCCCTTCGCAGACATAGAGAGCAGTAAAGTGCTGCCATTCCCATTTTTGTCCATTGTTTATTCCTGCATTCTAATTTTTGTGCATCTTTTAAATTACCATTACCTCATTACTTGTAGCCAGTCTTGTACCTTCCTTCCATATGATCTTCTCCTAACTTCTTCATTTGTTTTCAAATTTTTATACCTGCCATTTTTATAGAGATCTCACCTCTTCTTCCTCCATCCTTCTAATGTCTATCATTTATTTTAGCTGTTCCCAATTTATAGAGAAATGCAGTTAACATAGTGGCTTGAACTGTTTTGCACTTTTATACTAAATCTAGTGCTTCTGTTTGTCCATACTTTTGTTCATTCCTGTGTAGTGTTTGCATCTAAGTTACTTCTCCTTTAACTCGTCCTTGACAGAACTGACAGCACTGTTGAACCTTCCTAGGTACACATAAAAATCTACTTGTTCTATGACTTCATCACCGCTGCCTTTCAACTTTTTATCTATTATTTCCTTTCCTGGATATAATCACTTCATCTTCTTGACACTTATTGTAAGACCAAGTCGACAACACCAATTTTCCAAGATAGGAAAAAGTAACATAATTAATTCAAATGGCTCTGCCAATTGTGCAATGTCATCTACCTAAACTAAAGAGCTAAATTCCAGATCAACCATGATCTTGTGCTCTGCCTGAAATAGCACATTTCTGATGTCCATTTTAGGAACATGATGAAAAGCAAAAATGAATCTATTCCACCTTGTTTTACACCAGACTGACGTGAACCACTTTCTTGATTTTCTACCAGATTTTACAGCACTGCAGAAGTGTTATATAAACTTTTATAACTGCAGCTATTTCATCTGGAACACCATTTGATTTGACTATTTTCTACAATGCTTCCCTCCAAATGGAATCAAATGTCTTTGTGAAGTCAAGGAAAATGATGAACATCTTTAATCTCTATTTTCATTTTTTCCATATTTGCAGTTGGACAATGTATTATGCAAATTCAATTCAGTGAAAGGCTATTTCTACACCGTTCCTTTAAAATTGGCCTTAATCTGTTTGCAGTTACTTTTATCATGATTGCCCAGTGTTGACAGTAAATGTATTCCTCTAATTGTTCATATTGGCAGGATTTCTCCTTTCTTCCAGATTGGTTCCAGATTCTTCTATCTTTGCCCACTCATCTGGCCCCTGCTCTTGTTCCCATACCTTTTTATATATATTTTTCTAATACTTGGTTTGACATTTGCCCCACTGGCCTTTAAAAGCCTGGTTGTTATAACAGACCACATATTTTTGCTGCTCTGCATTTTTAACTATGTTCATTGCTTTTTTGGTTCTGTTTGTTGATGGTGCTTCAGTATGGATTACTATTCTGCATTGCAAGCTGTCCTGTTCATCTTTCCCATGCAGAATACGTGCCTTTTGGTGGAATACAGATTCAGCACTTTGCCAGGCTTCTGCTTCCATACTTCAAAGACCTCTTTAGTAGTAGTTGTCACTTCATAAATAACTCCTTTTTTTCTGACAAATTGTGTTGTTTACCTGGTTGTGTTTTTATATAACCCAATCTTCTTTGTTTGTCATTTTCATATCCTGCTTTCTTTACCCTTCAGTTCTTGAGCTTCTTCCTTCCAAAACTTTTGCTGTCCAGCCCTCCCTGATTCATAATGCTTTTACTCTGCTCCAGCAGTCTTGGTTCATTTATACTTTTCTAATAATTAATTTGTGTTAATTTGTGGCTTTTGCAGCTTCACCTTGTTTGTTTATGTCTTTCAGTAACTGATTCCACTGTATGTTGTAGGTTCTGTTTTGCATTTTGCTTCATTTTATGTAGTGAAAAAGCTTTAATTACTGAGTCACAAAACAACCTTGTGAAGTAGGTCAGGGAAACTACTTGCACTGAAGTAACACACAAGTCTCCACAAAATTGTGGCAGAATCAGGACTAGAATCTGAAACCTTTTCGCTAACTACTGCTCAGCCTTTTCTTCAAGCCACATAGATTTACCAGATTACCCTGGGAGACAGAATGGCTTTTGTAAAATGGGGTATATGTATCAGGGTTGTGTGAAACACCGTCATTTCATTTTGACATCCTTTTTGCCATTTTGAAGGGACAGTGTTTCATTTTGTCGTTCCGTCTCATTTGGATGAAATGGTTTCACTGTTTTGATGCATTTCAACATTTCACCCATAGGCTATAATGGGAAATCTTGAAAGGGCCTAAAACCTTGTCATTTCTTGCCTGATTTGGATGACAATTTCAGGGATGGTAGCCTCTTCTGAGGGCGTGAAGCCTGCCAAGTTTTAACGAGATAGGTGCAGAGATTTATGGGAAAATGCACCTCAAACAGTTCAAAACACAATCCCTGACAGTTGCCAGCAGCGGCAGCCTCATCTCATCTGGCACACAGATCTGAGGGCTCGCACCCCCAAGAGGAGGAGGCCAGCACAGCCCCGCAGCCCTCCTGAGGGTGCAAGTCCCCTGATCTGCACACTGGTTGAGAGGAGGCTGCCACTGCCTCCTAGGACCAGTGCTGAAGCCAAGTAAGCCTGGCTTCAAAACTTGAGATGTTTCAAAACTTTTGAAATGTTTTGAGTGCCCTCATTTCATTTCAAAGCTGTTTTGAAACCTTTTGTTTCATTTGTTCCATCCCCTGCCTTCCATTAATGCTGACCTCATGAAGAAACACCTTGAGAAGCTGGATACCTTCAAGTCAGCCGGCCCTGACAATCTGCACCCCAGGGTACCCAAGGAGCAGGTGAGCATCATAGCCCAACCTCTGGCACAGATCTTTGAAAACTCCTGGCGCTCTGGTGAAGTGCCTGATGATTGGAAGAAGGCCAATGTGGTGCCTATCTTCAAGAAAGGGAGGAAAGTGGATCCGGCTAACTACAGGCCCGTTAGCCTGACTTCTAACCCGGAGAAGATCTTAGAAAAGTTTATTAAAGAGGCCATCCTTAATGGACTGGCTGACACCAACATCCTAATGGATAGACAACATGGGTTTGCTGAGGGTAGGTCTTGCTTGACCAATCTCATTTCCTTCTACAACCAGGTGACCTATCACCTGGACAAGAGAGAAGAGATTGATGTCATATATCTTGACTTCAAAAAAGCCTTTGATCTGGTACCCCATGATCACCTCTTGGTGAAACTGGCCAGTTGTGGCCTTGGGTCCACCATGATCCACTGGCTGGGAAATTGGCTCCGTGGTCAGACCCAGAGGGTAGTAATTGATGGAAGTCACTCATCATGGTGCCCTGTGACCAGTGGGGTCCCCCAAAGGGACCTTGGACCCATATTGTTCAACATCTTCATTAATGATGTGGACTTTGGAGTCAGAAGCAGATTGGCCAAGTTCACTGATGACACCAAACTTGGGGGCAAAGCATCCACACCAGAAGACAGGAGGGTGACCCAGGCTGACCTGGACAGGCTCAGCAAATGGGCGGAGGAGAACCTGATGGTGTTTAACACCGAAAAATGCAGGGTTCTCCACCTTGGGAAGAAAAACCTGCAGCATCCTTACAGGCTCATCAGTACTACACTGGCTAGCACCACGGAAGAAAGAGACTCGGGGGGTCATCATTGACCACACTATGAACATGAGCCTGCAATGCAATGCTGCAACTAGTAAAGCGAGCAAAATGCTTGCTTGCATCCATAGATGCTTCTCAAGCAAATCCCAAGACGTCATTCTCCCTTGGTGAGGCCGCAGCTGGAGTACTGCGTCCAGTTTTGGGCTCCACAATTCAAAAAGGATGCGAAGAAGCTTGAGAGAGTGCAGAGGAGAGCCACACACATGATCAGAGGTCAAGAAAGCAGACCTTATGACGAGAGGCTGAGAGCCATGGGGCTGTTTAGCATGGAAAAGCACAGGCTCAGGGGTGATCTGGTGGCCACCTATAAATTTATCAGGGATGACCACCAGTATCTGGGGGAATGTTAGTTCACTAGAGCACCCCAAGGGATGACGAGGTTAAATGGTCATAAACTACTACAAGATTGTTTCAGGCTGGACATAAGGAAGAATTTCTTTACTGTCCGAGCCCCCAAGGTCTGGAACAGTCTGCCATCGGAGGTGGCTCAAGCACCTACATTGAACACCTTCAAGAGCAAACTAGATGCTTATCTTGCTTGGATCCTATGACCCCAGCTGACTTCCTCCCCTGGGGCAGGGGGCTGGACTCGATGATCTTCCGAGGTCCCTTCCAGCCCTAATGTCTATGAAATCTATGAAATTTAAATTTCTCTGTTTCAAGCTCGAAGCACGTCCAAACAGCTTCAAAACAAAACACCTGACAAAATGTTGCATGGCCCTAATATCTATACAGTTGAATCAAGCAATGGCCAATTTCTCTCAACCTTCTAATTTTCCAGTACCACACTCACTATTACTTCCCATATTCATCCAGATAGTCTAACAGGCAAAGGATCCTCTCAAAGGAAGGAAGAAGAAGGAGAGCTGGAAAAAAGTAAAGTTAAGGACACTAAATAGCTTAGCTTCTCAGAGAAGAAGATATTTAAACAACCAGTTCAGAGTGGAGGTTAAAAGGGAGAATAGTTCTTAAAATAGTTTCGGTTACCTCTGCCTTGCAGAAGTAAACTGAATAGACTGCTGTTAGTGCAATCTACTATATTTGAAAATTCAACATACAAATTATATTAGAGATTTTAACTCCATTCCACAGCCAGATCTTTTTTTTTTCAGAGGGAAAGAAACTCTTAAACTCATTTATTTAAAAAAACCAAACAAACAGAGGATACAGATTTTTTTTAGATCTCTTAGCTTGTTGCTTTTTTATCAAAAAAAGTCTTTGAATAGAAAATAAGTGGAAGTGCAATTGTTCCCTATTCCCCAACTGTTCTACCAGGGAAGACAATGAATATCATACCAAATGACCTATGTAGAAAATTCAAGTGTTTCCACCAGAAATTTTTTAAATCCCCAATACGAATAATCCAATCCAAAAATTGAAAATTCAGGAAGGAGACAAATCCTTCAGAAAGCAAGTTTTATATAACGCTAAAAGTAGATTTGCTCACATTTTGTTTTAGAGGATGTGATGAAAGAGAACAGGAAGATGCAAAAGTCAAAAGTTGAATGTGAATAGTAAAAGATAAAGTGGATCCTATCACTCTACTCAGTGACTATAGAGTACAGTAAGACCTTAGTTGTCCCTGTCTTTCAAACAACAAGCCAGTACAGAGCTCAATGCTGCTACAACTACAAAGTATTTGGTATGTGAACTGGCTTGTAAGAATAACTCAGGTATCCCCACACTCCACAGCACTCTTCAACATAGATATATTCAGCAAGCCTTTACCAAGCAAAATACAAGATTGCATCCTTTGAAAGGGATTTTTTTTCCCCAAGAAACCAATGGATAGGAAAATTAAATCTGACTTGGAAACCGATTAGAAGTTTACATTACCAACCTTGAAAGTCTGTTTTCTGTTAACCTTTCAGCTGTTTCAGAACATAGTAGACAGTATCCCCTGAATATCTGCATCTATGAACAGCACATTTAAATCACTAGTATAAATATGTCATTGCTTTACTGCTATCTCCTAAGATATACAACTGCAACCTATGGCATCAAATATAGTTGCAAAAAGAAAAACAGTCCCCAAGTTTAAACAATCTGATATTGTTAAAATACTCTGAGGGTATTTTTTCCTAAAAAATAGAGCAGTAGTGTAGATACCTGAAAAATAAAAAAATGTCATTCACAGAAAATACTTCAGCATATACCACAAATTCAGATATTCTTTTTGCAACACCCTGCTCATCCAAACTATGATAGAGGAGGATAAAATAGAAACAGTAAAAGAGGAAAATGACTGAACACATTTAAGCCACCACCATCAAGACCATAGGACTCCAGATTCCATACATCAAATGTTTTCACTCTGGAATGAAAAAGCTTGTCTCTGTTCCATGGTCAATAGACTGGGAATGTGAATAGTTTACCTAGTTCAAGAGGGTTATTCTACAGAAAGAATCTTAGGAATACTTAAGTCAAAATGCACTCATTTTCAGATTTCTAGCAATTTTCAGAAACAGCTACTAGAGAGACACAGCCAGTTTGTCACAACATAAGTACTATGGATTATGCATAAAATGTTTGCGGTACCCAAAAATTATATAACATCAGCATAAAATTGCACAGCATGTCACTATTTGAATGCAGCTTCCAATTCAAATAAAGCATCCTTGAAACAGAACTTTGAATATGAATATGTTCTTGGGAATTATCTTTAAGTGCTTGGTGTGGAAACCCCCTTAATCTACCTCTGCTCAGCCTATCAGTCTAAAAATAGAGTGCAACTTTAAGGTGGATGGATAGTTTGGTAGACTGGTAGTAGATTTCTCTGTGGAAGATGAAATATTTGACCTTTCTTGACAGTTCAGTATCTTTCAAGCCATTTCCAATGGCAATATCACAGCAGGGCCTTTTCTTTTATATAGCTCTGCTACATTCCACTCAGCATAACTGATTTTTCGAGATTCAACAGGTCTAGAAAAACAGGTGGTTCAACTGATCTAGAAGAAGCACAAAGCACAGTATCTAGATTTATCCAGCATTTCCAAGGACATTCACAGACAAATATCCTGATGTCCATAGTGGAAGCCCTTTGAGGCAGGCATCCTAGAAATAAACTAAAGAAATGCATCTAATGTTTTCTGGACATGAATGATGCTTTCCCCTGGCGTCTGGGGGGGGCACAGCAGTGGCAGGAGCATGGTGGTGGTAAGCAGGAGCTCCCTGCCAGCACTGTCAGCATGGGGGCGGGGAGCAAGCACCAACCAGGGGTTGGTGACCACCTGCAGACACCAGTGGAGGTGTCAGCAGTAGGGGTGGAGAGAGGTGACCACCCACAGGCACTGCTGACAGTGTCGGTGGTGCCTTTTTGGAGGGGGTGCACCACCACAGTCAGGGGGTGCATATGTACCCACGTGCACCCCGTACACATCACCTCTGTTTCTGGCTCAGAGAATGCTAACAAAAAAAAGTCAAGCTAGATGCCTGAATACCAATACATCTTCTCTAGTGTTTGTAATCATAAATCAAGAAAACATTTATCTCTACTCTGACCTCTGTACCCATGGTTTAAAGATGCACAAAAAAGTAACCATGTATAACAGAAAAGAAGCTTCAGAAGTTGCAGTAAACTGGATCCTGGCATATATCAGATCCTTTTATAGGACTCTTGGGTATACTGGTTTCATGCATTAATATCTTTAAATCAATGTGCCTTCAAATTTTCCCCAACGATGTTCATTTCTATCCCCTCCTTCCCATTTTCATTGTTCATTAAGCCAAGAGAATAAATATTGCCCTCCAAAATACTGTTTCTTTTGTTTAAGGCTTTGTTTGTTCATAGGAACAGAAACATTTTTTTCCTGTGTTAACTAGTAAAAGCAGATAGGATAACCACTAGCTTGTTTGGAGGATAACCAATGCCAGAAAGTAAAGAACATAAAATATCTAGAATTGAAAATCATTTTATTAACTCTGAAGCACTTAAAATATTTCATTGAAGGAAAACATGCACTCTTTTTATATAGGAACTGCTAAGAAAGGCCAGATATTTCCAGCTCCCACAGGGAAATCTGCTACCAACCTACCAAACTACCCATACACCTTAAAGTTACAGTCCACTTTCAGAATGATTGGCTGAGCAGGGGCAGAGAACGGGGGTTTCACAGAGTGCTTGTACACGCTACAAAATTGGCCTTTAAAGCAGCTTAATTGCCTTTTTGCACCACTTTAATGGCATTGCTGTTTATACCTTTGCAGTGTATTCCATTTTAATTTCATGATGATGTACACTTTGGTGGTGTATTTCTCTTCTAATGACTCTGTTACACAGCAAAGTAAAATGCATCCAACGTATTTTAGTTTGCTACACAACAAAGTGCAATGGTGCACAAGGCACTGGAAGCCCAGACGTGCTCAGGGAAGCTCGTACTTGGCAGCTTCCAGAGCCCTGTTCACTACCCCTGCCACCTTCTCCCACCACCAGCACACCCTGCCACCCTCCTGACACCTTGCTGCTCTGCCCCAGGGGCAAGCCAGCCCATTCCTAGGCAGTCCCAGGCAGCGGGAACACTGCACAGGATGCTGGAGCCTACCTGCCCCTCCCGTGGCTGGGGGGGCAAGTTGCTGGTGGCCCCTGAGCTGCGGGGGACCCCAGACCTTGCCTTCACAGTGGTGCTGCCACTGCAGAGGGAAGCACCAGGTCCCACGCAGATCAGGAGTTGCACGAGCTGGCGGCAGCTCATAGAGGTAGGCTTGACTGAGGGGGAAAAAAAAAGCAGCAGGAACCTGATTTTTTTTTCTTCCAGAGCCTGCCTGCCTGCCTGCATTGTGCAGGGCCTGGTGCTTCCCCCCCTACAGCAGTGGCAGCTCCCTGGGCAGCACTCACCTGCTAGCAGCCCACCTGGACAGTCCCATGGAGGGAAGCACTGGGCCCTGCACAGATCAGGCAGGCTGGCAAGCTACCAGAGGGGGAAAAAAAAGATCAGGCTCTTCACCACTTCTTTCTTTTTTTTCTTCAGTTGAGTCTGCCTTCATGAGCTGCCACCAGGTCGCACAGCCCCTGAGCTGCGCAGGTGGTGCCAGGTGCTTCCCTCCATGGTGACCGCACCCCCGGGACCACTCAGGGAGGGGTGCTAGTAGGCGGGTGCCGCCCGGGTGGTGCAACCACTGTAGAGGTAAGGACTGGGGTCCTCCGCAGCTCAGGGATCACTCAGCCCAATGGTAGCTTGCCAGCAGCCCCGCTGCGGGAGAGGCAGGTAGGCTCACGGGAAAAAAAAGGGATCAGGGCCCTCACTGCTTTTATTTTCCTGGTGGAGCCTGACGGTGGGGGGTGGCGGTGGCAGGTGAGTTGACAGAGGGCTGTGATGCACGGTGATGTCACGTGACATCACAGAAAACCCTAAATTGAAACAGTGGGTTTTTTAAAGACACAATTAAAAACACACCAATTAAAAACCCACCATTTACATTTCGGGACAACTAAACCCCCTTCACATGTACAAGCACCCACACAGAGCACTTTGAGGTGGTTCCCAAAAACATACACCCAAGTTCTGTTTCAAACTTGACAGGTTTTTACTCTAAACAGAGAACGCCAACAACCGACTCCATTTTCTCAAACCTGGAACAAGTCTTCTGCCTCTGCTACTGCCAATCTGACTCTTAAATGTCACAATTCCAAGCATTAAATAAGACAGTGTATCCTAATTATCACCCCATATTTCACTTAAAACATGAGAACTGTCAGTTGGGACTCCAGGACAGTGATCTTTTTTCCTCTAAGGTGAAATTTCTTGTTCAAAGACCACCCCGATCCCATAAATGTACAACTGGCAACTTTGGAAGGAAACTATTTTTTAAAGTATAATAAACTAGGCATTCCACATTAAAGTGTTAATTTAAATCCTGACGCATAGAGTGACAAATTGGGGAAATTTTCCAGATAACTGAATGTCTTCAAGTAAAGTCCATCATTTGATTTTAGTAGTCTCATATTCAAACTCATTCAGTGGAATATGGATTGATTTCTTCTTCTCTTCTTTCCCCATTAACACAGACATGGTTCAGTGGGTTGGTTGTGGCACTAGCTTCAGGAGACCTAGAACCAGTACTTCAGCAATGTTGCAAATTTAGCAACTTTAAGGGAGTTAGACTAACTACAGCAGTTAAAGATATGGCCTGAATTCTATTCACTGCTCTCTTACTGATTCATTGAACAGCCTTGGACTGGTCACTTAACTTCTCTATGCCCTGTGAAACTTAACTAACTTTGTAGAGCAGTTGAGAGCTCTGTTGATTAAAGAGTGCTACACAAATACTTGATTTTCTGATTGAGATTCTTAAGCGCACACTTACTCTTGAATCTCTTTCAAGTCTACAAAAACCTAAGCAGGAAGTTAAATGGGATACTTTGATTATGTCTGTAGTTTAAATTATAACCATATATTTTGAGGTAAGAGTTTGCAGTTGCGGTTGTTTTTCATGGGGGCAAAAAGTTTAGGTTTTTCCATGAGGGTAAAGTGCTGCCTAGGTTAAATCTAGCTTTTACAACCAAAAAGCTTTTTCTCTTCATTTCTTCACAAATAACATAAGATCCAACCTTAAATCCAGCAACAAAAGAAACAATATCTACATGAGAGATGTTTGTTTCAAATATTTAGCAAAAGAATGAGGGAAGACTTCCCTGTAAGTGTCTTATTATCCGGGTATAAGAGGAATGATTAAAAATGCCTCTATCAGATTTATAAAATAAAGAGGTAAATTTCCACTGAATGACAGCAAAACTCCAAGACCACTCCATGGTCCAAAAGGCTATTTGCTTCCTGGGAGGAATTTTACAAAGCAATAAACTGTGTCAGAGTTGATGCATTTAAAAATATTTCAAGCAACTGCTACGTTGTACTAAGAAACATGACAATCCTCCCTGCTGATTAGAACCCTTAAGCCAACAAAATACATGATCATAAGCGAGTGTGAGCGAGTGAGAGAGAGAGAGAGAGGGAGAGACCAGTATTTAGTTTATATCTGGTTGCTCGCTCCTTTCTGTGCTCCTTATTCACTTCTGAAAAAATTGTACAGTGGGCACAACCATTCTGAAAAAAAAAGAAATGTGAAGGCTCAAAGCTTAAGTGGTTCTTGCACATAAATGGTTCTGAGACTTTCTGACTGGTCTTTTCCACTTTCCATTACAAAGACAAGCAGTTAATTATGCATAGTGTCTATTATATGGAATAATTCATGTCCTACTCCCATGAGATTTTGGTTTGGTGAACAGCTACTGATTTTTAAGCGATCTCTTGCAAAGTGTTGGTCAGAGGGAATATTCCCTTTTGAAGGAAAATTATGACAAACTTCAGGGTGTATGAGTTAGGGTTCCAGTCAGAAAAAGGGCTGTGGACAGGTGCAAAGGTTTTGCCAGACTAAGCAAAACTGCCAAGCAAACTTGGTATTGAAACCGAAACTTTACAAATGATTTAACCATTAATGTAATTTTTTAATGTATAACTATCCTTGAACAATGGCCATACCAGCTGGCTTCACTTTGGTTATGTGCAGTAAAATTCTGAACTTAGTTTTGACCTGTGTTGCAGTAATGCAGCTGTGGGAGCATTTGTTCGGACTTGACTAATGATGGCCTGATTATGCTGTATTCTAACTAAAGATGGCATGCATTCAGAAAGTCTACTCGGTGAGAAAGTCATTTCAGAATGGATTTTCTTCAAGAACTGCAAGTAAAAATAGAAATTTCAAAACTTCCTGTGCAGAGGGCATTAAAAAAATGTAACCCCATAGCTGCTCAGTGGAGTTGGCATTTTTGTCTCGCTGCTGCTAATAGATAAGGAGCTTGGGGGCTCCCAACATCTGTGGCTCCTTAGCAGCCCCATCTGTTGGATTAACATGGAGTCACAGACTCGGCAAGAAGTTTTGGCTCTGCAGTTGGAAGCCTGGACGCTCTGAAACCCCTAACCGAGGCTTTCAGGTCTTCTAGGCTCTGCAGTAAGGATCCAAGGCAGCTGAGGATCTCAGGGCTTTCAGCCGGGAAGCTTTGGAAGGACTGTGACCCTGGAATCCTGAAGTCTCTCAGCCTAGTTAGCCTGCCCTCACAGCCCCAGACCCTGTACTCCCAAACAGGTTAAGCACTCCAGTGCCAAGGTCTGCGATACTGGAGTTATTCCAAGTTTTAACTGGGGTTGAGAGTGAGACTGATGATCACTGAGAATATTCCAGTCACAACTTGACAACTTTATTAGGATACACAACAGCAAAGACTTATTTGTATTAATAAAGACACTGCTTACGCAGTCTTGGATTCAAGGGGAAAACAGGTCCACTGGCCAGGCTTCTCCATTCCCTTGGGCTAGGGACAGACATTCAAAAAGCCTGAGCCTGAATTGATTCAGTCTTTGCAGGTTAGTCTAACCTGCAGCGAGTGAATCTGTTTGCAAGTGCATGGACGTTTGGCACATGCCTGCAGTGCTGCAAGCCAGAAGCCCGGGGATGCTATAGCAGCCCTCCCTTCCAGAGGGAAGCTGAGCTGGGAGGGCTGGCTAGGCCCCGGCAGGCCCATCCCGGTGGCTCCTAACAGCCGGGAGCGATCCGGGCGCACACAGTTGCCTGGCCCCCCAGAGGGGAACTTGTCCCCCTCCTCCCTCTCCCCTACTGCTTCAGGGCTGGGAGGGTGGCTCTGTTTGGTGTTGGGAGGGGCTCTTCTCCCTCCTCCTCCCCCCTAAAGAATCGGACTTACCCCCACCTGAGTCATTTGCATTTTGGGGACTTTTACCATCTTTCACTGCTTTATTTAATACGAGTTCCAGAGTTTTGACAGCATGGGAACATTTAGGCTCTGGGCTCCTCAATTCAACACTGGGTTTCAGAAAGGTTAGAAATCCTTCCATCCCTGTTCCTTCTGCTTTATTCTTCTACCTTTCTTGTCTTCTACACCCTTTCTCTTCTTCTATTTCAGAGTCTCTTCTCCTAGCCAGTTCCAGTCTCTAATTCCTTGACTCTATCCAAGTCTTGTCCTTGGTTTGCCAAGTTGAATCCTGGGTCTTTCCTTTACATTACTTTCCCCTCACATTCATTCTAGTCTTCCTTTACAGACTCCTTGTGCTTGCCCAGCCTGCCTCAGTCTAACCATCCTCCCATTCAGCCTTAGTCTTCTTTCTAGGTCATGGTTTCTATTTGGCACGACTGTCCCCATTTCCTATCCTATCATCATGATAGGCTTTCTAGTCCCAGTCCTTTCCAGGCTCTCTGCTCACTCTTCTTTTCCCAGTAATCTGTCTTTGCTGCCCTCCTCTCTGCTGTCTGGCCCCTGTCTCCTCTGAATCTGGATCAAGCTGTTTCCTGCTCTTTACTGCCTGGACACCAGGCAGGTAGAACAAAGTACAGAGAAACCAATCTTTTTTCTTGTCAGTTCAGATAGCCAGGGGGACAGCAGCCAGGAAGAGCAATTCATACGCACCTCTTGCTCATCCCCTGCACTTCTGTGACAAAATATACTTTTAAAACCACATTACAGATCAATTTAACTCTGACACTTGAAGAAGTCCTATGAACTGAAATTTTTCAAAGCCTTACAGTTGGACCCACTTTTGGCAATGTTTCACAGGAATGGTGAAAGATACTCTTGGCAGGAAGAAAATTTGCCACCCAAATGCCAAGCCCTCCTACTAAAACATGAAGGTATTAGTGCCTCTCAGTGAAACTGTTGGAAGAATATTTTACTGAATACTTTATCATTATGTATGATTCATAAATTCATTTTATTGGAAAAACAAGATCTTTTCAGTAATTCTGTTCTTCAAATCTTGGTTGGTGAATCTTTTGTTAACAAATTCAGCCTGAAGTAGACCTCTGGCATGGAAACATTCTTTCTGAACACTGACATTTTGGCAAGATTAGAAGTAGAGACAAAGGAATTGTCATGGCTTAGTCATGGCATGAAGACCTGATTTCACAGGCATTTCTGGCAGCCCTTCCCCTCGCCACTGATTGGCAGAGAAGCCCCAGATGGGAGAGGAGGGATGAGGGGGTGGCCACCATCTTGGCTGCTGGCTGCCCTTTGTGCCGCCCTGCCAGCTGGTGCCCTTCACTCTAGAGAGGGCTGCAAGGACCACTGGCTGCCACTGGGGCACTAGCATTTTCTTTTTAAGTTTTTTTAAGTTGATTTCATAGACAATTGAAGAGTTCATGGTTTCCAAGACATCTGCAGAATCACAAATTAAGTTGGTTCCTAATTACAAGCAACCAAAAAAAGAGGGCCAAAAATGGGAAGGACTGAGCAACTTTAAGTATAATCAGGGCTATAGCAGAGCTCGGTTAAGTGAAGAAAGTTATTCTATGTAGGAGAGAATTTAGCTACACTGGAAATATGTTTTATTCACATTTATAATGAAAACCCTCCAATTTGGCCTTCCCTGTCTACTTGGCAGGCTGCTGTAGACTCTAGAAACTCCAGTTTGCTTTTCTTTGGTGGAATCTGCCCTAGAAGAGAGACTCTGAAGCCCAGGCTTGGCAGCAGCTCACAAGATAAATTGCTTAAGAGCCAGGCAAGTAGGTTGGCAAGAAGTCAGGCAGGTTTCTGCTGGATGAACATTGTCCAAAACCAAGCCATGGCCACAAGGAATTTCAGTTTGGACAAACACTCAAATGCTGGGGGAGGGAGTGAGGGGAAGCATATCAGATATTTCCAGTCAGTGCTATTTACCAATTCTCTCTCTAACCTCCTGAAAACATTCCTACTAATATTACAGTACCTAATGAAAGCTGTCTACATCTATTTGATCATGATTCTTTAGCATGTATATGAGATAAGATAACACTGGAGGCAATAAGATCAGTTTCCATCATTCTGACATGATCTCACCCACACCTCCAGTCTCAAAGAAATATTTTAAAATGAAAATAATGAATGTTTTTCCTTTTAGTGTTGCATTCATTCTTATAAACTTATATC
The DNA here is from genome assembly GCF_001723895.1 of Crocodylus porosus. Taxonomy (NCBI): domain Eukaryota; kingdom Metazoa; phylum Chordata; order Crocodylia; family Crocodylidae; genus Crocodylus; species Crocodylus porosus. The sequence continues at coordinate 4,062,171 of NW_017728913.1, forward strand.
CCAGCCTTGGCATGCTGCTAAAAACGGTAATGCATTACTTGGTTCAGTTACTTTTTAACTTCAGTTTAACATTCTGATCATGGTAATGTGACTTTGAAGCCTGTTGTTTTGCTAAATAGTGTATCCTGCTGTCTGTTGTAATTTCGGTGCATGACCTAATTGTTCAAAGAATACATCATTGCGACTCTTGATCAGAAAGGGAAGAGTGGTTCAAATAGTTCATTCTAATAGGGTCTCTGGAATCTCAGTCTTGATTTAATGAGGCTTGTGTGGCCCCAAAAGTCAGTTGAAACAAAAGAGGGCAAAAAGCATTATGCCATTTCCCTTTATATAGCAATTAAACTAGTTAGTTCCCTAAACAGAGATATATCATTAAACTGGCATGGGAGAAATGCAACACGATGATCAAAGTGCCCATACTAATAATGCTCATGTAAATGTTGAGCATAACTAATGTTTAATTGAATGTTTCCAGAATTTTGAGCAGAGACAGAGTGAGCTGAGTGCTTGGGCAAGCCACCAAAAGGTGCTAGGCTTCTTTCTCCAGCAATCCCTCCCCAGAGAGATTGCACTACGCTGCACTATCACAGCGGCTCCAAGCCCTAAAAATAAACAAGCTACTTTTATCTCCCTGTCCTAGGATTTGCAATTTAACTATGTTGTTTTTTAATATGATCAGAATCTGGAAAAGGAGATCTGTCAGATACTCTAGTGATGGAAGCCATGTAAGAGACATAGATATATGCATACAAATGACATTTAAGGACAATAGAGCTGCAAGTCTCTACTTCTCTGTAACACTGGGCTACGTCTCAAGTCACAGCTTTATTACTAAGCTGCACAGATAAGGATCTGTGTGCAATCAATGGTCTTGGCTACACTACAGAAATATTTCAAAATTTCCCACTGTTCCTAATATGAGTTGGGCTCCACTGGCAGAGGCAAATTTGGGATCCCTACTGCAGACCATGTGCCAACAGAAGTTTATGTACTGTGTCAATTAGATCAGTCATAAGCAGGGTTAGAAGAAAACACTTTAAACACCAGTTGCTTTTCTTCATAGCACTTGAGAAATATTCTGGTTAGCCATTCGTTTCAAGGAAATGCTAGCACTTTTTGCTGAAACAGTTGTAAGCTTTTTTTTATTCTTTTTTTTTTAACTGGCTAAATACACAATTTTCCCCTAATGTCATTCTCAGAAATTACTGCCTTAGCTGAAGCTTTTAAAAAAATTCAGCCTCAGGCAGAGAACCATCACAGAAAACTTCAGACAGCTTAAGTTTAGCAAAGTTATAAGCAATTGAAGAAAGGTTCTTATAATGAAAAACATTAGGTATCCTGAAGTATAGGCGGTACTATTACACAAACATGCCATTTGAAAACTGGAAGACTGTTGGGTTGGTACAAAGGTGATACACATATAGCATAGAAATCAGTAACCACAAAATGATTACAACCGGTGCTGTTAGCAAGATGTGAGCTAGATGTATAAAAGATGATTTTCTAACAAATTACAACCTCATCAGTTGTGCATGTTAAAACATGAACAACTGAATCACATGATATAACAGACTGATGCTTCTGACTTCAGTGTCAAGATGATTTTTTTATGTATAGGTTTATTGTACTTCTTTCTCTCCCAAGTTTCCTTTGAAGGATATAGCAGGAGTCCATACCACAGGTATGTAGCTACTACTCTGGTAACTAGGAATACATCTATAACAGGCAAGCTACTAAATGTGAAGAATCACCTGACATGAAACATCTAAAATAGGTCAACAGATCCTCCAATAATATATCTCCTAGTATATTATTATATTCCTAACTTCCTAAATGCCACAAATATGGGGCTCATCTCCTACCAAATAATTCATTTGATATGGCAATTTTTTTGTTCTAAACCAGGGCTATCCAACTGGTGGCTCTTGTCTACACACTGCTCCCCTTGAAACTCTCCTGTTGCTGCCACTGGGGTCTCTGGGCTCCCCCTGCCTCCTCCAGCTTCTGTTTCTTGGCTCAGCCTTCAGTGCAGGGTGGAGTTACTTGGCCTGAGGGGCCAAAGAAACCCAGGGCCGATGGGCTTGAGAGGCCCCAGAGGCCCTGCATGGTGCAAGGGCATCTGCCTTGCAGTGTGATTGGGTTAGGCCCATGTAGTGCAACACAAGGTGTTGGTGTGGTGCAGCCTCTGGCCAATGTAGCATGAGGACCTGGGGATTTGTGGCCTTTGTGACATGGTTGTGGGCCTGTAGCCCCTAGCCCCCAGACCTTCAGAAGTTGGACAGCTCTGGTGGAAACAAAGACAAGTTGTGGTCCTACTTCCTTACCTTGCTACTTCATCAGTCACAGCTTTACTCATCTATTTGAAGAGCACCATGAGAAAGACTATGCAGCATTTATGTCCTTGCCTGGGGTCTCAAGGCCTAAATTGTATACAGGCATTCAATTGCACTTTCCAGCACTGAATGAGCCTTTTTAGTGCAACATATAAAAAATTGTGATATTGACAACGATTAAGTGGAGGGATTCTTTTTCAGACTACCTCCTGTACTTTAGCATTGGAAAGAGAACAAATACAGTATTGAATCTATCATTGCAGCTATCTTTGGATATTCAAGTGAGTGCAAGTAATTTATAGCATGACTTCCATTAACTTCCTTTCTAGTCCATTTACCCCACTTCTAATTGTTTATAACTTTCTCAAACAAATTCCTTTTGAATTACAATTGCCAAGTCTGGTTTGAGTCTACAGGTATAGTGTTGCTGTTGCTGAAAGTTAATGGAAAACCATAATGGAGCTATTTTTACATTATTTCTAAAAAATATTTATTTTCCCAACTTCTGGTTTGAAACTTCATATTTAGGAATCAACTAGTAGAGTAAAAAAAAAATCACTCTTCATTTTGCTTTATAGATCTCATTAAGATCTAAGGAATACACTATATTTGAAGAAAATGGTTTGAGTGGTTTTATGGACACTTTACATTTAAAAATGTCACAGATGTCAATAGAATTTTACTACCTGGATTTCTGTAGATCTAACCTTTTGAAACAACATAGATTTTGACATGGCCATGTTGTTAACGTTATAAGAGAAGGGTTAAGAATATAACCTGTGTTCAGAAGACATTAAGCTATATAACTCCATGCCAAGAGATTTACAGGTTGCAGAGGCAGTTTTCCTCCCCTTTCAGTTTAATTATAAGACTCATATAACCCCCTCCAACCTAAAACTCAAAATTAGCTAAAAGTTTGTACAAGTAAGGCCCAAAAATGAAGCACTCAAATGTAAGGAGATATAGAACTGTGAAGGCTTAATTTTAACTCCTTGTGTTTCCACATGCATACCTTAAAATAGATTCTATATCATAACTTACATATTAAACAATTCTTCCTACAATATATGACTGTAATTATATAATCTTATGTCCAGTTAATAACAGGATATCTACATACGTTAAATTTGCAAATGTTAATTATCATAACTTTATAACTAATGTACCAAATTTTATTCAAATTGATTTATTTCTTGAATCTCAAACAAAGCCAGTTTTGATTTTTGCTGTTTTCTTCTATTGTTAATATATGGATGAATACAATTACTGATTGGAATATATATGAAACATTTGGAACATCTCAACTGATTTGGTGAGTTCACCTAATATTAAACTTTCATTTTTTCCCCATAGTTATAACTGATAACTTTAAAACTATTGGAATTTTTTTTCTTCAAACCTGACTCATTTCATGGAGTTTACTATAGTTTCAAAAATCTAGTCTAAGTATGAAAACTATGTATATTTTATATGAGCCATGTGTAATATTAATATTGTGCTTATTTGCCAAATAATATATGTACAGAACTTAGGATATTAAGAAGTCTGTAACAGGCTAATGTTCACCTGTTAGCCTTTAAAGTATGCATTTGTTAAATGTTGAGTGCCTAAGTTTGCCTCAATGTTGCATTAATACTATTATTTTACAATTTTTAAACTTTGGAGTATTGTTATGTTCATTGTTTTCTGTTACTATAGGTTGGGGTTGTATTCATTTTGAAGATGCTTTATACCATGCAGTGATTATTTTCTGATGAATTTTCTGTTTGCCATTAAAATAATTCATTGAGAGAATTTATGGCATGAGCAAAATAAAAGCTTTCCCTTGGTTTGAGGATGAAACATTAGAAACCCATAACAGATGCAATACTGCCATAACTAAAGCTCAAACATGCATTTTAATCACATCTTTTATTTTTATGATGCAAGAATGATTTTTTTTCTTTCCATTTGCAATAGAAGGAGGAAACAGATGTTGCAGGTTTAATCTGAAATTATGTTTGCATTATAATTTACAGTATGTTGCCTGGTGATATTTTACTAGTAACAGACTGATACATAGGGCATTTGTCCCATTGAGATACCATTGAAGTCAACCATGCTTGGGAAAGTGATTGCGTAACAAGAGGCATTGCTTATAATAAATTTTGCAGCACACCTTTATGCTCTCCGACTACAGAAAATACATTTCTTCATTAATGGATTGTAATTTTAGATAGATATATCTATATCTATATCTATATCTAGATAGCTCTGGGAGTCTAACAGGAAAAATAATGCAGCAGGGAAACCAGCATGAATTCTCATAGCAGGTAGATCATGCCTGACCAATCTGGTTTTGTTTTAGCACAGGGTCACAAAATGTTTAGATGCAGGAGTAGAGGTGGATGTAGTTTTCTTCAATTTTAGCAAGGCGTTTGATATGGTATCTCATCCCATTCTCATAAATAGATTAAGAGGCTGTGACATAGATGTTTACACAGTCTGGTGGGTGGCAAGTTGGCTTAGTGGTCGCACCCAGAGAGTGGTAGTAGACAGGTCAGTATCAACCTGGAAGGATGTGGCTAGTGGGGTCTGGCAGGGCTCGGTCCTTGGACCTGTACTCTTCAATATCTTTATCAGTGACTTGGACGTGGGTGTGAAGTGTACTCTGTCCTTGTTTGTGGATGATACTAAATTGTGGGGTGAAGTACACACTCTGGAGGGTAGGAAACAATTGCAGGCAGACCTGGACAGATTAGAAAAGTGGGCAGTACACAATAGGATGCTATTCAACAAGGACAGGTGCAGAGTGCTGCACCTAGGGCACAAAAATATCCAGCACACCTACTGGCTGGGGAATGATCCTCTCAGCAGCACAGAAGCAGAAAGGGATCTTGGAGTCATAGTGGACTCCAGGGTGAACATGAGTCGTCAGCGTGACAAAATTGTCAGCAAAGCTAGCCGCACTTTATCGTGAATCAGCAGATGCATGACAAATAGAGCCAAGGAGGTGATACTTTCCCTCTATGCGGCATTGGTCAGACTGTAGTTGGAGTGTTGCATCCAGTTATAGACATTGCATTTCAAGAAGGATGTTGATAGATTCGAGAGGGTCCAGAGGAAGCCCACTGGTATGGTTAGGGGCTTACAGGACAAGCCCTGTGAGGAGAGACTGGGTGACTTAGACCTCTTCAGCCTCCACAAGAGAAGGCTGAGCAGTGATATTGTGGCCACCTACAAATTCATTAGGGGGACGCAACAAGGGATCGGAGATGCTCTGTTCACCAGGATGCCTCTTGGGGTAACAAGGAACAATGGTCACAAACTGACAGAGAGCAGATTTAGGCTAGATATCAGGAGAAACTTCTTCACAGTAAGGTTGGCCAAAATTTGGAATGGGCTTCCAAGGGACATGGTGCTCTCCCCTAGCTTGGGGGTCTCTAAGAGAAGTCTGGATAGGCATCTGGCTGGGGTTATCTGACCCCAGCACTCTTTCCTGCCTAGGCAGGGGGTCAGACTCAATGATCTGTTGAGGTCCCTTCTGACCCCTAATCATGAATCTATGAATATCTATATCTACATATACATATACATATAATGTATAATCTAGAACAAACCATTTAATGTCATTTTAATGCCATGCCACTTAACTATTTCTCTTCAAACAATACAACATAAGCCAAAGAAAACTTTATTCTTTGTTCTGAGTCGACCAACAGCAAAGACCTACTTCCTACGGCACTGGTGTATTCTCAGAACTAAAAGTCAGAGCCAGTTTCCAAAACCAGCCTGTCAGTTTCCCAAAACTTCCAAGGTAATATGGGTGTCATCATAACATTTTGCTTATGGCCCATCTCCATTACTATCATTCTGACCAAGTAAAGAAGTTCTGTTATGGTCTGTCCTGTACATTCAACAATGCTATCTGTTCACATTTTTTCTTTGTTTGCTTCTTTCCTCTTCCATTCATTTTTCCTTTAAGTATTGTATTGGCCAAACTAGAATGTCTCATAAAGAAGTTGAACTGTCTTATGTCTTCAAGCATCCAGGATACTTTCATATTTTCCGACAGTGGCTGCAACTTTGAGTCTTAGCAACTGATTTGTCCTGTATACCTTATTTTTAAGGCTGTAAACTGATGTCTCATTTGGGTTGTTTCTGATTATTGCTGGTTTTGACTCAGAGTGGAACAGGAGCAGCATAGTGTTTAGCCCTTCTAAGCTCCATTGCTGCCCCTCTCCCAGTAGCTGACCAAGGAGAGCCTGAGAAGGCTGTCTGTGGAATGAAATACAGTTAAGTTAAATGAACCATAATTGGCTTAGAGTCTAGACCAGTCATTCTCCCCCTCTTTGGACTCAAGGTCCCCCTCCATGACTTTTGTGACTAAAGTGGTACTCAGTTTCAAAAACAAATTTACATATTTACAGTGCTTACCTCCTTGCAGGTGGGAGATTTTTCAGGCAGGAACAAACCTGAGCTTGTGTTTATCCACTTAGCTTATCTGCTTATCTTCTCACAACTCACAGCACCCTTCAAAGGATTTGGCAGCACTCCAGTGGGCCCTGGTACCTTGGTTGAAAAGCACTGATCTAGAACAGGGGTGGGCAATCATTTCGGTTGGAGGGCCACTTAATGAGTTTTGGTGCGCTGTTGAAGTCTCATACCCTAACCCCTGACCTTTGACACCCCTCCCCTTGCCCCCCTGAAGTATTCCTTTTGGGAAGGGGGTTTGCCATCTTGGAACTGGGAGAAAAAACAAATTATATACTAAAAAGTAAACATCTACAATAACATTTTAAAATTTTATTTCAAAAAATATTTTTGTCGTGATTTGTGTGCGTTTGCATCATATATAGAGGTGATTGCATAATAGCTCAAAATGAAGTCTTACTTTTGTATATTGTGGGGGCAGGGGTTTGTGGGGTTCTGTAAGTGTGTGTGTGTATGGGGGTGTCTGTGTGGATGTATGTGCGGGGTTTCTGATGGGATCTGGGTAGGTGTGGGGTGTGTGGGTATGTTTTTTGGGGGGGACTATGTGTGTGTATGGGGTGTGGGTGTGTGTGTGGATGTGGGGATGAGTAGCATGGTCAGTATGGGGGCTGTGGGGGTATGCTTGTGGAGCTATGTGGGGGTGGGTGGATATGGGGTGTGTGGAAGGGAGGGTGGCTGGGGCTGTGTGTAGGGTGTGCATGGGGAGTATGGGTGCATGTGTATGACGGGGTGTATTTGTGCACTTCCCCCCCCATTGCACACAGCCCCTGCAGCTAGCGACAGCAGCAGGCAGAGCCCCCTAGCAGTGCACAGTCTCAGCCAGCCACAGGACTGCATGTGGCTGGGCCACCAGCCTCATTGCACAGGGGTCACATGCCTGACCCCACCACTGGGGGAGCCCTGTATGATGAAGTCAGTGGTGCAAATTATGGGGATCGGCTGGGGCAGTGGTGGGAAGGGCAGAGCTGGCCCAGCCCAATTGCATGGGGCACAATATAGTTCCCCATGATCTTCACGTAATAGTGAGCAGGGCTGGGCTGTCAGTTCCATCATGTGGGGCTACACCTAGAAGTGAGTGTCTTAGGCAGAGAACCCAGGAACTGCATGTGAGCCCCATGTGATGGAGCTAGGTGAGCCACATGCCCCCATCAGCACAGGCTCTGCACTCCTGCTGCCCCACCCTGGTCCCTGGTCCCTGGTCCTAGCCCTGGCCTGGCCCCAGGGCACTGGCACAGACCACACATTTCCACCCAGCTACCTCCCACTGTTGCCACCACTGTCTTGGTCCACTCACCGTTGCCACCACCATCACTGCCCCCTGTCGCCTCCGCCACTAATCTGACCTCCCTCTGCTGCTGCCCCTCCCCTGCCACTTCCCTACCTTTCTGCCCACCTCCCTTCCCCTCCTCTGCTGCCCCCTGTCTGCCTGCTGCTGCCACCTCCACACCTCCCACTGCCACCATTTCCCCCACTCACCACCACTTCCTTACCTGCTGGGCCAGGATCAGGACTGTCTCATGGGTAAGGGTGGTAGTGCAGTGTGTGCTCCCCCAGCAGGAGTGAGCAGGACTTGGCCCCATGCAAGCACAGCAGGGGCAGCTTGGGGCTGGGCTGGATACAGTGAATAGGTAGGTATCTGACCACAGGCCAGGGGAAATCACTTGGTGGGCTGGATCTGGCCTGCGGGCCATATTTTGCCTGCCCATGGTCTAGAAGTACAAAGCAATGTCCTAGGTATTCAAGTTGTATGAATATAAAATATGAACTTTCATGAGACCTTTTACAATCTTTTTTTCTGATGCCTGATGAAGGGTGTTTGTGCCTGAAAGCTTGCAATTAAAATAGTTTTTTTTGTAAGAATCTTGTTGATCTAATAAAAGATATTACCTCTGTCCACGAGCACTGAGCAATGTCCTAGGAAAACATGTCAACACATTTCATCTGGCATATTTCACAGGTACTTGAAGCAGGACAATGAATGTAGGATATGAATGTTTATAGGAACCCAAGACAAAAGCCTTTCTCTCAGGAGAAATGCAACATCTGCTTACAGCCTAAGGCACTTTTAAAATGCTTTTTTAGATGCTTGTACCTGCGTTTCTACAACCGGATTCCATCCTTTACATGAGTTATTGCCATTAATCCAAGAGGATAGATCTTTGTTTTGATAGAAATATTACTGCCCTAAAAGATATTGGACAACTCTCCAAATTGCTATTGCAATTTTATTTTTACTTTCTTGCCTAACGTACAGTGTTCCACAATAATGGCTTGTGAGTAATTAAAGCAGTTCATGTTTTGAGATGCCTTCCTTTAAAGTTTGTTTCATTACATCGCATATTGTTATTTTCACTTACAGACATGATTTCACTTTTGTCCACACTGCTTTTCAGTCCATGAGATGTTGCCATATTGTTTAGTCCCTCTTAATTCTAACAGCTTCCTTACTGATCCTGATAACAAATCTCTTTCATTTACAAAGCTAAGGTTACATGTATTTTGACCTTCTAAGCTTCATATTTGATGATATATATTACTCCTCCCTTTAATATATATTTTGCAAAAAATGTGAAATCATAAATAAGGTAGATCCCTCGTGATGATTGCTTATTTTAAGTAGCTTTAACATCTTGATATAATGTAGTTTATTTGTTGTTATTGGTTGTCTCTTATTAAACCTTAACCTTAGAATGTAAACTAAACCAGCGTGGTTCCTTCAAACTTTAATGTAATTATTTCTTTTCAGAACCACTGCCATTGGAAGTTGTTACATCCAGGCAGTCCCTCAGTGAGTGTAGATTAAGTCTGCCAATACCCAAATGCAAAAAAAGGTGGGGATAGTGGGATGCCAGAAAAGTGATAACATAGATCCTTGTCAGCTATCCCACTTCTCTGGAGAACTGGCTTGAGATCATGCCCAAAGCTCTTTATATTAAATATCTAGGCTCCAACTTTCAAGGCCAAGAAATGCCTTCAAATTTATAATGTATGTGCATTCTGTAAATTTACTACCAGTATCACAATTGCTGCCTGCATTTTCAAAGAACACAAAGGCTAGCATTACAGTACCCCCTTCATAGATTTCATAGACATTAGGGCTGGAAGGGACCTCAGAAGATCTTAGAGTCCAGCCCCTTGTCCCAGGGCAGGAAGTCAGCAGGGATCATAGGATCCCAGCAAGATAAACATCCAAATGTCTCTTGAAGGCATTCAAAGTAGGCATTTGAACCACCTCTGGTGGCAGTCTATTCCAAACCTTGGGGGCTCAGACAATAAAGTTCTTCCTTATACCTTGCACAGGAGAGATCAAGTGGATAAAACAGGCAGGGGTCCAGCCTGAAATGGTCATGGAGGTGTTTGTGACCATTCGATCTTGTTATCCCTTGGGGCGCTCTGGTGAACAGATGTTCCTCCAGATCCAGGTCAGCACCCCTAATAAACTTATAGGCAGGCACCAAATCACCCCTGAGCCTAAGCATCTCCAGGCTAAATAGTCCCAAAGCTCTCAGCATCTCATCATAAGGTCTGTTTTCCTGACCTCTGATCATGCGTGTGGCTCTTTTCTGGACTCTCTAAAGCTTCTCCACATCTTTTTGAATTATGGAGCCCAAAACTAGATGCAGTACTTCAGCTACGGCCTCACCAAGGCCAAGTACAATGGGAGAATGATGTCCCGGGATTTGCTTGAGAAGCATCTATGGATGCAAGCCAGCATTTTGCTCACTTTACCAGTTGCAGCATCACATTGAAGGCTCATGTTCATCTCGGGGTCAGTCATGACCCCCAAGTTCCTTTCATTCATAGTGCTAGCCAGTGTAGCACTGCCGAGCCTATAAGCACGCTGCAGGTTTTTCTTCCCAAGGTGAAGAACCTTGCATTTTTCAGTGTTAAACACCATCAGGTTCTCATCCACCCATTTCCCAAGCCTGTCAAGGTCAGCTTGGATTGCCCTCCAGTTCTCAGGTGTGGATGCTTTACCCCAAAGTTTGGTGTCATCGGCAAACTTGGCCAGTCCACTTCCGATACCAATGTCCACATCATTAATGAAGATGTTGAACATTATAGGTCTGAGAGGGATCCCACTGGTCACAGCACACCATGACCATTGACTTTCATCAACCATCACCCTCTGGGTCTGACTGGGGAGCCAATTCCCCAGCCAGTGGATTGTAGTGAAGCCGAGGCCTCAGTTGGCCAGTTTTGCTAAGAGGTGATTATGGGCTACCAGATCGAAGGCTTTTTTAAAGTCAAGATATATGACATCAACCTCTTCCCCCTTGTCCAAGTGATAGGTCACCTGGTCATAAAAGGAAATAAGACTGGTCAAGCAAGACCTACCTGTGACAAACCCATCCCTCAGGATTTTGCCCTCGGCCAGTCTGTTGAGCATGGACTCTTTGATAATCTTTTCTAGGATCTTCCCTGGGATAGAGGTCAGGCTGATGGGCCTATAGTTAGCCGGATCCACTTTCCTCCCTTTCTTGAAGATAGGCACCACATTGGCCTTCTTCCAATCATCAGGCACTTCACCAGAGCACCAAGAGTTCTCGAAGATCCGTGCCAAGGGCTGAGTTATGATGTTTGCCAGCTCCTTGAGTACCAACAGGTGTAACCCAATCAGGGCCAGCTGACTTGAAGGTATCCACCCTCTCAAGATGTTCCTTCATAATGTCAGCATTGATGGAGGGTAAGGAATCTCCCACACCCAGGCCTTCCCATCCTATAACAGGCAGGGGCATCCCGTGGGACTGGTGAAAGACCGACGCAAAATACCCATTTAGCAAGCTGGCTTTTTCCTGGGCATTGGCTGTCAACTGTCCCGTCTGGTTTAGCAGGGGTCCAATGCTGCCCTTGCTTTTCCTCCCCACATATCTAAAATAGGACTTTTTATTGTCCTTTATACTTGTATCCAATTGGAGTTCAGTCACAGCCTTGGCTTTTCTGGTTCACTCTCTGCAGGTTTGGACCAGTGCAGAATATTCCTCCTTGGAGGTGGATTCCATCCTCTATCCTTTGTAGGCCTTTCTTTTCAGATGCAGGAGGTCCGCAAGTTCCCTGCAGAGCCAAGGAGGCTTCTGTGCCCTTTTGCTGACTTTCCTCCGGATGGAATAGACTTTGCTTGTGCATCCAGGATCACTCCTTTGAGGAGTAACCACTCATCCTGACCCCTCCCCTTTGGGTTGTGGTCCTTTAGGGCCTCACTGACAAGCCTCCTAAGCTTGTCAAAATCAGCTTTCCTGAAGTTGAGGACTTCTGTATTGCTGACTGACTTGCCAGCTTTACGGTGAATGGTGAAGGTGATCAGCTCATGATCACTGTCACCCAGCTTCCCTTTGATTGTTAGGTCTCTGATAAGGTCATCCCGCATTGCCAGTATCAGGTCGAGCAGTGCTTTGTCTCTCATCAGCCTGTAGACTTCTTGCATCAGATAGAGCTCATCTACACATGTGAGAAAGCTTTGTGACCGTTTGGATTTGGCTGAGTGCTCTTCCCATGAGATGTTTGGGTAGTTGAAGTTTCCCATGACAACCATGCACTGGGAGCGTGCTGCCTCAGCCAATTCCCTTGCCAATTCTTGGTAAAGCTCTTGACTTTGGGTGGGAGGTCTGTAGTAGACTCCCACCATTGTGTCCCCTGTTACGCCTTCCCCATGGATTTTAACCCAGAGGGTCTCCAGTCGTCCACCCTGGGCTCCAATGTCAGCTTGCAGGGACATGTAGCTTTCCTTGACATAAAGAGCTACACCCCTGCCTGTTTTATCCACTTGATCTCTCCTGTGCAAGGTATAGCCGTCTATACCTGTGGCCCAGTAATGGGTGGAGTCCCACCAGGTCTCTGTTAACCCTGTGACATTGTAATTGTTTGTGTTGAGCAGAAGGACAAGTTCCTCCTGTTTATTCCCCAAGCTCCTGGCATTTGTGTGCAGGCAGGCAAGTGTCCCTTTGGGGGCCCTTGCCTTGCCCACAGATCATTCCAGGGCTGGGGCAGGGGTGGGCTCCATAGAGTGCCTTGGCCTGCTGGCTTTGCAAGGGTGGGCCAGCAGTGGCAGTAGTCTCCCCCACCCCCTGGCGGGCTTAGTTTAAAGCCTGGTGAAGCAGGTCAGCCAGTCTGGCTGAGAAGAGCCTCCTCCCTAGTGGAGAGAGGTGAAGGCCGTCCCTTCCCAGCAGCTCACTGCCTCTCTCACCAAAGACCAGACTGTGATCATGGAAGTCAAAACCTTCCTGATGACACCAGCACTGCAGTCTTTGGTTCACTACCTTGATCCTCCTCTCCCTCCTCAGCCTGTAGCCCAAGACTGGGAAGATTGAAGAGAATATCACCTGTGTCCCCAACCCCTTAAGCCCCACCCCCAAATCCCTGTAGTGCTTCATGACCCAGATGGGATCCCTGTAGTGCTTCATGACCCATGTGGATAAGGAGCATAGGTTAGTGGTCAGTGGGCCAGAGGAGCTCAGGGATCTTTTCTGCAATGTCTCGGGTACAGACTCCTGGGAAGCAGCAGACTTCCCGGGCTGAGGGGTCAGGGTGGCAGATTGCCCCCCCAATCCCTCTCAGGAGAGAGTCTCCTACAATGACCACTCTATGTGTGGCTTTAGGGAGAGTGGGATTAAAGACTCATAGCTAGGTAACAGGAGTTAAGCTTGCCTGCAGTGTTGCATGTTTTGGACTTGTTGGAATTTGCTTAGAACCTCAGACTGCAGT
>NW_017728913.1:4075778-4081430 GCF_001723895.1 Crocodylus porosus
ACTCCTGGGAAGCAGCAGACTTCCCGGGCTGAGGGGTGGCAGATTGCCCCCCCCCCCCAAGTCCCGCTCAGGATAGAGTCTCCCACAACAATCGCTTTGTGTTTTGTCTTAGGGCGGGCATGGTTAAAGACTCATAGCTAGGTAACAGGAGTTAAGCTTGCCTGCAGTGTTGCATGTTTTGGACTTGTTGGAATTTGCTTAGAACCTCAGACTGCAGTCCACTTTGCTCAAGCCTAGTGAACTGTAGAAGTGACTGTAGGTCTCTTTGGTACAGGGTCTTTAATGATATGTCAGCATAAAATGCCAAGTGCAGGGTTTCTTTTGGGCCTTGACTCAGGTCTTTAGATGCAAATAAACAACAATGACAACAACCCAGCAATAGAATGGGGATACTTTCCCTTTGTTTTCACTGGATTCTTTTGACATGCCTGTACAATGCTGTTTAAGAGTACAGGGCAGTGAAAACTCAGAGCAATAAAAGTTCACCCAGAACTGCTTTGATATATGGCTACAAATGATGTGCTATTAAAAAAAAAATCATTGTGTGGTCTCCTTATCTGGATCCAACAGACATTTAGATCAGTAGCTGGCTGTCATGTACCCAGAATGACATTCACAGAGCTCTAGAGGTTTCATATGCCTATGACCTTGCATTAGCAGAATCTCAGAATCCAGCTCTAGAAATTCTAACTTTGACAGTACGTATTTCCTGTTAGTGACCTATTAAACCAAGAACAAATAAAATCACTTATGAAAGAAAAGCCAGAATACATAAATAAAGGAGTAAATTATAGGCTGAAATAAAAGCTGAAGTACTGCAGATAAGAGTAAGACTAATGGACAAACCTACCATAGAACAAAGTAGACACAAAATACTTGAGACACAGAGTTGAAGGACCCAAAAATAACATTGGCATTACAGACCTTCAAAACTCAGCAGCTTCCCTGCATAAAGACAGCAATTGCTAAAATGAATAACTGTCTCCTTTGAGAGGTGACTTCCCAAAGAACATATTAGCATCTCGGAAAAACAGCTTTAACTTGCATTTTCTTTTCTTTTCTTTCCCTCATCTCGTCCCACTTCTAGCTAGGGAATTAATGCAGAGATAAATCAGCAGCAAGGTGGGGGCAAAGGATGGTACAAGCCAAAGCTAAAAAAGGCCACATCAGGAAGCATCTCTCAGAGTTTTGAACTTTATCCTTGGTGTAAATAAATATATATGTCTGTGTACACGTATTAAAGTGTGAAGATATATACCCAGACATGGACATGCACGCTCTTTAATTAGATGTTAGAAGAAAACTTTGCCTTTTGTTCATAGTATCAAAGTGCTTAGGGCCGGAAGGGAGCTAAAAAGATCATCAGGTCAGACCCTCTGCCCCGGCAGGAACGGGTGCCAGGGTCATATCATCCCAGCCAAATATCTGTCCAGCCTCCTCTTGAAGACCCCCAAGGTAGGAGAGAGTACCACCTCACTTGGGAGTCCATTCTAGAGCCTGGTAGCCCTAATTGTAAAGTAACATCTCTTGATGTCCAGCCTGAACCTTCTCTTTAACAATTTGTGGCCATTATTTCTAGTAACCCCAGGTGCTGCCTGGGGGAACAGAGCCTCCCCCAGTTTCCGCTGGTCCCCCCTGCTGAGTTTGTAAACAGGATCCCCTCTCAGCCTTCTCTTGTGGAGGCTGAATAAGTTCAGGCCCTTTAGCCTCTCTCTTCATAGGGCCTGCCCCGCTGTCCCTTGGCCATGCAAGTGGCCCTCCTCTGGACCCTCTTAATGCTAGCCACATCCCTCTTGAAGTGCAGTGCCTAGAACTGGACACAATACTCCAACTGTGGCCTGACCAATGCCAAATAGAGGGGAATGATCACCTGCCTGGACCTGCTTGTGATGCATCTGTAAATGCACGACAAGGTGTGGTTAGCCTTACTGACCGCTTCCTCACATTGGCGGCTCATGTTCATTCTGGAGTCAACAATGACTCCAAGATCCCTTTCTGCCACCGTGTTGACAAGAAGGGTGATGCCCAGCCTACAGGTGTGTTGCTGATTCCTTCTCCCTAGATGCAGTACCTTGCAAAGAATTAGTTAAAGAGGTCAGCTTTTTCATTTGCTGCAATCACCAGATTGCCAAGCCTATCCTGTAGGGGTCCTATGAAGCCTATCCTGTAGGGGTCCTATGTTACTCAGTGCCTCTTTCTTATTTTCTATGTATTTGAAAAAGGACTTTTTGTTATCATTAATTCTGGTTGCTAGTGCTAGCTCCATTTCTGCCTTGGACTTCCTAACAGCCTCCCTGAAGTCCCGAGAAATGGCGGTGTAATCCTCCTTGTTGATAGCCCCTTGCTTCTACTGTTTGTATGCCTCCTTTTTTGCCCTCAGGCATCCCTGGATGCCTTTTCCGAGCCACGGGGGCTTCTTAGCACTCCTTCCCTCCTTGGTGTGCATTGGGACTGACTCCCTTTGCGTTCAGAGGATCATCTCCTTGAAGAACAACCACCCGTCTTGGACTCCCATCTCATTGAAGCGCTGAGACCCCAGTGCCTCTCCTACTAACCTTCTTAGCTTGCAGAAGTTGGCCCTCCTGAAGTGAAGGACCTCTGCCTTGCTGCTTGCTTTCACCACCATGTGGTGATGATCACTGTTGCCCAGGTAGTTGAGTACCTGCAGATCCCTCACCAGCTCATCGCCTGTGGCAAGGACAAAGGCCAGAAAGGCATTTCCCCTGGTAGGACTATGCACCTCCTGGGTTAGGTGGAGGTCCTGTATCCTGGCTAGGAACTTACGTGAGTGGTCGGACCTGCTGACTGCTCCTCACAGCAGATGTCTAGGTAGTTTAGGTCACCCATGACAACCATATCCCTTGACTTTACAGCCTCTGTGAGCTAACCTGAGAATTCCAGGTCCAGCTCATCCCCCTGGTGAGGCGGTCTGTAGTAGACACCCACTGTAAAGTCCCTTTCCCCATGCCCCCCTTGCATTCTTACCCAGACCACCTCATTTTGCCCCTCCTCTTTACCGATCCTGATCATTGAGGATGTGTACTGCTCTTTGACATATAGCATTGTGCCCCACCCCCCCACAATTTTTCCTGATCTGTCTCACCTGTACAGCCTGTATCCTTTGATGTCCATTGCCCAGTCATGGATAGAATCCCACCAGGTTTCCATGAGCCCCATTAGTTCTGGGTTTTTGCTAGCTAGCAGGAAGGTGAGTTCTTCTTGCTTTTTCTCCATGCTTTGAGGATTTGTGTAGAGGCATTTGAGGCCTCCTGTAGGTGCCCGTATTGCCCCCTTGCTCCTAAGCCTGCCCTGGCCCCTGTCACTTACCTGGGTACTACCTGTGTGCATCACCTAGCTTGATGGCAAAGTCTCCTCATGTTCCTGTGCATCCCCGCTCACCAGCGAACCTAGTTTAAAGCTTGCCGTATGAGATCAGCCATCCTGCAAGAAAAAACATGCGTACCTTTTAGAGAGAAATGAAGTCCATCCTGCCCGAGCATGTCCTCTGCGTGGAAATGTGGGTCATGGTCCAAGAACCCAAGGCCCAGCTAGCAACACCAGCTCTGAAGCCACCAGTTGACCTTGCCGATGCATGTCTCATGGCGCCATTCTCCTTCAAAGTAAAAGCATAGCAGAAAAAGTGTGCAAGAGCTCTCCTCTGTCAAACACAGTGTAAGGTACTCTCATTCAGAAGTTCTCTCTGCTTGTAATTTCTCACAAACTAGTTCCTCATATTCCACTTTCATGTAGAATATGAAGATCTTTGTTTGTCAAAGACAGTTATGCAGTGTGCCATTAATGACTCTTTTCCTCTGTCTGGATAAAAATCATTGTCCACAGAGTTATGCAGGGGTAAGGATTCAACTCAGAGATTGCTTTATTCCCCCAGATTTAATCTTTACTTACTGAAAAAAACCCTTTTTGAAACCAATGGTAAATTTACTTTTAACCTCTAAAAAAGAGAGCCAAGTGACAGACAAGAGAGTAAGGAAGTACAGAAACGGTTTACATACAAATAAAAACATAAAATAAGAGTGAAACACTTACATGGAAAGTCTTATTTATTTTGAGTGGTTTATTCCAATTTCTATTTCTAATAATTCCATATCGAGAAAATAGGTAGCTTTGAAATGAAAATGCACAGCTTTGTGTACTGATTTAAAACACACATTTAGTTAAACCAGTGGTTCTCAACCTTTTTAGATTAAAGACACCTCAAAAAATATCACCTCCTAGTTTTTGCTCCTTTTTGACTACCAAAAAAAATGTAGAACAGTTCTTCTGTTGCAAAAAACTGAGGAAGACCTCAGTAGGTCAGAATGTTTTTAACACTATGAATTCCTATGTGAAATCTCTGGGCACATCCACTCATGCAGGCATGTGCATTTGCAGCAGTTCAAATAGAAGCAGCACAAATTTGAGTCGGGCTTGTTGCCTCAGCACATGTGCCCAGACATACACTTTGGTGTGGGGCCAATTGTGCCACTTAGGGCAAATAACCCTGTGCTGGCCCCAGAAGTATAAAAAGCTGCCATGGCAAGCAACGTAGGGCTACTTGCTCTCATGAGCTTCTGGAGCCCGGCCACTTGGGATCTGGAGACACTACCCCTTGTGGCAGCTGGACTGTTAAAGCAGCATCCCAAATTCACTCTTTAAAACACTCCAAAATTCATGTCCTTCCAGAATTAGAACAAAAGACCACTCTCTCTCTTACAGTGACAGAAAGAGAGAGAGAGAGAGAGCTATCAGTCAGTTGGGCTGTGTTTTACTGATATATTTATAATGTTAAAGCACATTGGAAGCCTATAATCACTATAATCATAATACATATATAATCATAATATATATTATAATCATAATAAAATAAATACATTCTAAATATATGTTTTGATGTTTGCTTTTGGTTATCTTAACACACAATAGCTGTATGATGTGTGGATGTGGGTTTGCAGGGGGGGGGTGAGGGTCAGTGTGTAGGTAGGTATGGGAAGATCATGAGGGGATTGTGTGGGCAGCTGCTTAGGAGGGGTGGGTGCCCTGCCCCCCACAGGGCACAGCCCCCCCCACAGCACATGGACTGCCCCAGGGTCCCACCCCACCCACCCTACAGGGCTCAGAGCCCCCCCACAGGGGCTACTGCCCTCTCTGAAGGGTCCAGAGCCCCCCAGCAGGAGCTACAGACCCCCACCCCTCCCCTGCACAGCCAGAGCTTACCAGCAGCAGTGATCAGGGTGCTTGGAGCCTTGTGACAGAGGCCCCCCACCTCATGAAGTGTGGGGCAGTGGGACTTGGCCACCTAGCACCCGTGCTGCCGCTAACATATCACGGAGATTCAGCCCGACTTGGCAGGGCCCCGCACAGTGCTGCGCGCTGTCTGACAGCTTGGGGCACTCAGCCTGTCACCCAGGACTGGTACCACTCTGCACCAGCAGCCCCCATGCTGCCCAACAGCATACAGTGCCCTGCCGAGCTGGGCCACACCCATGTGATGTGGCAACAGCAGCGCAGGTGCCAGGTAGCCAGAGCCAAGCCCCACTGCCCCGTGCCATGTGGGGGAGCTCTGCCATGAGGCTCTGAGCAGCCTTGATTGCCACTGCTAATGCCAGTGAGTGTGGGTTGTGTGGGGGTGGGGAGCAAGGGGGGAGCTGGGAA